>NC_137266.1:41945491-42110771 GCF_053477335.1 Acartia tonsa
GAGAATCAACAGTAACAGACACAGTATGGCTGCGCCATCTCCCCACTTGTGAATAGCCTGTCTGAATCCAGCCCAGACATCCAGGGTTTCCTCCCCTTCCTCCGCCAGTCGGTCAATATTGTAGGACACGATCCCATGGTCTCCGGTGGCTGAACAGCTGCCTTGCTGGACGCATGAGCCATACGACAGGCCGGTCAGCATGGCGGCCTTATACTCCGGGAACGCTAGTAGCTGCTGCCAGTCATTCAGCTCGGCCTGGGAATACAATTCTCCCGAGCTAAAGTCATCCAAGGGCTCGGTCAGCAGTTGCTTGGGTGTATCCAGCGGGGGCGGCCTCTTCTTAGGTGCGGGAGTTAGCTCTATCCACCCTTCCTCGGCGTGTACAGTTAGGGGGTAGGTGGAGGAGCAGGGAATCTTGGTGGCGTGACCGCTATACACCTCTGTCACGGCATCTACAAATCCTGTGGGCTCCACCGGCACCTTGTCCCAACATTCATTGCTCTCCCTTACCACGTACTTATTACGTTGGCAGGTAAGCTGGAGCAATACATCTCCCCTCAAAATAGAGAACGTGCTCCCCTGGACACGCACCGGATGGGCCGGGTCTAGCTGCTGGAGCTTCCAGCAATTGGCCGCTACTTCTTCTGCTGCTGCGCATCGCATTCGAGTTTCCAGGGTAAATCCGATGTAACCCGCGTGTATCTGGGCCTGGAGGGGGACATCCACGTCCCTGGCCGATACTCTGGGCAACGCTGCCGCGGCCGGGTCGGCTGCCACGAACAATGCTGGGTGGTTGGTGGCATGGGCCTCGAAGTCGCAGTTCACTATCGAGGTGGGGGTAGTCATGTTGATAAAGAATTGTGCCTGATGGTCAACCAGGAACGCATCCATCACCAGGCTGGGCTGGAGGCTGGGGATCAGCCTCAAGGGGCAATCTCTCCCCAGGTGGTCCCACACGTACGTGGCCTCTCCAGTGACACAGGACAGCTCGGACTGGGGACACGCTAGGGTCAGGTGGTCGGACTGGGACTCCACCCGTCCGTTCTCAACTACGTAGGTCTCCTCCTTGACCAGCAGCCGTCGCTCCTGGAGCACTAACTCATTTCGGTACAGCTGGACTTCAAAATGGACGTCCTCCCCTTCACAACCCACCCCCTCGGGGCTGTTGACCAGTGTGCCTACCATGTCGAGGGTAAAGAACGGGGGGTGGTTCAGCTGGAACGTCAATGGCTTGGTCTTGCCTGGCAGGGTGTAGACTCGGCTCCGGGCCAGATCCCGGCACGTCTCTGGGTCAATCTTGGTTGGCCGCATGAGGGTGGGGACCGAGGTCACCTTCAGGTGGCCCCAGACTCCACACCTAAATGTCCACTGGGACACTGTGAGTTGACAGCTATATCCCGTGGTCTCCCGGATCTTAACTTGCTGCAGGATATGTACCTCATGGCCCAGAGGCACCTCCTGGTGTAGCGGCTCCTTGCTACACATCTGCTCTTTGTTGAAGGCGGTGACATGGGTGGGATTGGCACAGTCCCACCCTACTAAGACATAACTAGTTGTAGGCCACACAGCTGCTAGCAATAGGCCCCACAGAACCATCCACCAATGGGAGAATCTGCCAGACAGCCACCATCCTCGCGCGCACATCTGGGGATTCTCAGCTCTGGCCACGACTGCTTCCTGGGGCTGGATACTGCTGGACTGCTCCTGGCTAGATATAAATTTCCATTGAGTGTTATCTTTAGACGCTCGGGGCGTCCCGATACCCTCCCCAATGACGGACTGACAGGCGACTGGTTGCCGCCCCAGACATCAGCTTGGGGGTGCGGGACCGCACCTCTGGTCCTTCCCAGGTGGCGACGCCGGATGGCGCCCCATACATCGACTCAGACTCGCTGGCTAGCGCCTCTCCCGCTCGGCGGCCGCCAGGGCCTCCCCGTACACCGTCCCTGTGGCGCTGGGTAGCGCCCCTCCGCTCTTGCTGGGGGTGACAGGGGTTACCTCCTCCTTCGGGGGACTCGGTCTGGCAGGCACCATCATGTTGAGGCTGAATGGCAGAGGCCGCAGGACTTCTGGCTCCGCAATGTTGGTTGGCTGCACGAACTCCGGTCCCATGTGGTTGAGGCTGAAGCCCAGGCCAACCCGGTTGGGTTCAGCCGCTCCTCCCAGCACGTTGATCCTGGCTGGGATAGTCCTAAACTGCGGCATTCCTTCTGAGTGGCCCACAGCGCTGGGGGCGGCTGCTTGCTGGAGTGTTGCTGGGGGCGCGCTCCCTTCCATGTTGGCTACCTGGCTGGGCTTCCCTGAGTGAGCGCCCTTGCCGGCTACACGTCTCCTGCCGGCTACCTGGTCCCAGTCAGCCTTGCACTCGGCTGCCGTGTGGCCTGAGTAATGGCAACGTTCACATCGGGCAGAACGGTCACAGCGGGGCTGGGTGCGTCGCTCTTCTAGGCTGACCTCCATAGGCGTAGGACAGTCTCTGACTCTGTGGCCCTTCCCATGGCAGCGGTAGCAGCGGCCTGGAATCTTGGAGGCGTCGTCTGGTGCAACCTTCCCCATCTGGTGGAGACCCAGAGCCAAGGCGCCAATCTCCATTGGCTCCGAATCATCGTACTGGGGCAACTGGACGCTGGCCGATCCCGTGAGCCCGTCGGTGGCGTCCACTAGGCACACACCCTCCTTCAGCTGCTTGGTGATCATGGTCACGGTGAACATGGCTCGCCTCGTGTACTCAGGTACCGAGGCAATCTCATGTCCCATCATCTCGCGTTTCACATTGGCGTTGCGGATGCCGCGGTTAAGCTCATCGATGAGCAATTCCAGGTCTTGGTGGCTGTAGGCCTCCCTGTACAACGCGCACTTGGTGGATATGTAGGCTTGGATGGGCTCCGTCGAGTGTTGCCTGTAGTCCCTGAAGGCTTGCTTCAGGGTCTGGGACTCATAGGCTGGACGAAATAACATTTCACACTCGGCCTTGACTTGTTCGTAGGTCAAGGCTTGGCCTGCTTCTCCAAACAGGTGGGAGGCCATCTCCGCCGCTTGCCCCGCCAGGGATAGTAAAAGGGCGTTGCGGCGGTTCAGTGTGTCATGGGGGGGTACGCGGTAAGCTGCCCATGACATTTCCAGCCTCCGGATGTGGGAGTTCCAGGACTGCTTGGGCGGTCCTCGGAATTCCGGCAGGTTACTCAACATCAGCTTGCGGTACTCGGCTGGAGCCGGCTGGGGATTGTCCTGGAGCCATCCTTGGAGCTGGTCGCCTCCTTGCGCTTGTTGCTGCTCCATCAGGTCAAAGGTTCAGCAACGGGACACTAAGTCTAAGTCAATACTATAGGCAGCTTACACTTATGGTTACTATCCTAGCAGCCACTACAGTTTATCACTTGGTTGGTAGTTTGAACTACAAAGATCTAAAATAGGTGTACACTAGGGTACTTTTCACTAGCTTCTAAGCTTTAGGGTAGGCTGGTAGGTGTAGAGAGTTGTTGAGGGTCTGAACTGCTGTCAGGAACTGATTTGGTTTTCCTTATCACACTGTAGATAGGGAGGGAGGAGCTTGCAAGTTTTTTTCTAAAAATATCTCTGTTGTATGCTATAGAGTAGCTCCTCTCCTGTGTGTGTGTGTGTGCGTGAAATCCCCTTTTCTTGCAACGCGCCTACGCGCCGTCAGAGTGCGCACACAGGTAAAACGCGCATCTATCCCTCAATCTGCTCTCTCATTGGTCCGCTTTATCTCCTTTGTCCGTCGAATTTTCGTTGTGTCCCAAGCTCCGCTGCGCAACCCGTGAAATGCGCTCTGTTCTCTCGGTCGCTGTCTCCGCATGGTAGACGGACTTATCTGAGTGTGGGGAAAAGGGGGAGCGCATGAGGGGACGGGGTAAAGCTGCCCTTCCCCAGATGGGGAGGGGGGTGCCACAGGTTTGAGGTGACTGGGTGGTGAGGTAATTGGGCTTCTCCCTTAATCCTTGGCTTATTCTTATGTCACCTCAATTGTATTTGCTTCAATTTATGGTGGGCCCCTCCCCTTCCGTTGGGATAAGGGGGTGTATTTGTCGTGCTGCAGGTTTGGGGGTCAGATTGTTTACCAATGCATTGTTATCTTACATCTAGGTTCTATTTTTGGCTTTATCACAATACACAACAATTATTTACCAAGCCCTGCCCATAAATCTATTGTTTAGCTTTCACACCAGGGTGGTAATCCATAAAATCTGATATAATATCTGTTTTTCTCAATGGATGGCTGCGCTGTAGCCTCTCAGGATACTTGGAGTTAACGTAGTTTTTCTTCTGCTTGGTACACTACACTCATATTTTCGCTCACAGCTCACAGCTATTTTGCTTGTTTCAGCCAGTCGGCGGCAGGGAATGTCCCGTCCTGCAGCGCCGTGGGTCCGAATCCGGGTGGTGGCGGCAGGGAATGTCCCGTCCTGCAGCGCCGTGGGTTCGGATCCTGCTATCTTTTGCAGTAAATAGTGGCCTGTTTTCAGCCGTTTGCAATTATTTGGCCTGTTTCAGCCCGTCCGCAGGCCTGTTTCAGCCTTTGAGTGCCCAATCCTCCGTTAGATTTCGTCGCTCTTCGCGGTCCTCCGTCAAGTTTCGCCACTCTCTCGTCCGATTTCGCTGCTCTCCGCAGCTCTGGTTCCGCCACTCTCCGTGGTCTTTCGCTAGGTTTCGCTTCCACAACTGCCGGATACAGAGTTAGACCTTGCTATCCAGGGTGGGTAATTCAGGTTGCTTGTGTCAGTTTTGCCAGTTTCACTGCTGGGAGTACCTTAGCCTCAGCTGCACGTCTGCTCTACACTTGTGGTTTGCCGTAATCTCACACAGCTGTCACCAATTTGTGGTATCCGCCTCGGTTAAATGGCAGACACCCAAGTTCAAATGATTATGGCAGTGCGAACAGACGTGGACACATATATTATAGAGAAGCTGCGCTTCTCTAGCAATCACTAAATAATAAACAGAGTCTATTCAGATGTTACTTTATTCAGGGTCTGAGGTTTACTAAAGTTATATACAACAAATAATAAATACACAGATTGGAATAAATAATCCTAAAGCAAAATCAATATAAAATACATATACAATAATCAGATTGGGCAATAATGATCCCCCATCCCTGGAAAGGGGGGGGGAACCAAACAATACAGCTTAACCATAATAAGGCTGTCAAAATCTATCATTAATTTTAAAGCATAGGGAGGGGTCAGGCTGACCCCTTCCCCGGTACTCGGGGGAGGGCCCTCGGCCCTTCTCCGAACCAAGGTCAGGGTTGCCATAGAACATGGCTCAAGGTTGCCGAATACCACAAAAGTATTATTTAATTAGCTGATTCGCCTCTAGCCTCCTCCATAATAAACATAATGAAATGTCAAGAACACTTACTTACTGCGCCTAACATCTATGGGAGAAGGGGGACTGGATAAAGCCTAAAACCTTTCCAAATTGGAGGACTAAAATAGTTCAGTGGTTAAAAAGACAACGGACAAACAAAAAAACTGTTTTTAAATACCATCTAATTTCTTGTTTTTTATTTGTACTTAAATACAATAAAATAAGTCATACTGTTATTTACTTAGCTGTTAGTTAAACAAGGATGAAAATGTCAGAAAAACCAACTTAAACACAATTCATTTTAGATAACAATTTTTATTAATTAATTAAAAAGATTGAAATGGCCAGAAATGTAACAAAATAAATCACAAACAAATTATTAAAAACGTATTTTAATGCCTATATTATGTTAAGTTTTGTTTGGTTTAGGTAAGCCCTGCAAAATAAGAGCTGTCAGTAATTGCTAAGAATACGTTATATTAGGCTCTATCCCTGACAGGGCATTAACACACACATACCAATAATAGTAACAACAAAGTTCTTTGTGACTTATAGCTCTCGTAGAGTAGCTTTGCTGTAAAAAACACTGGAATTGTATTATTTATTATTTAGTTCAAATACACCATTAATCGATAGCGAATCTATTCTAGAATTCGATCATATTGTCAACTATGTACACTTTTTATAGTTTAGGTTACTTTATGTTAAGAACTTGGTTTCCCTGCAGAGTTAGGGCTTCCCGGAGGCGTTAGGCAAATCATCATCTCCCCCCTCCCGTATTTTTAGTTCATTCAAAACTAATTGGAGGAAATTCAGTGCCTGGTTAGGACTTTGAGTCAAATCCCCATTCTATATGCCTAAAATCTTCAATCTTCAAATCGGTCTGCCATTCGTAAGGTTAAAACGTTTATTGGTATGATTCAATTATGATTAGGGTGTACAAATTGTAATATTGTTCTAAATCTATCTCAACTATAACTTTTAAAAAAGAATCTACTGCTTTTAATGTATTACTGTTTATTCTTTATTGTAATAAATAAGTATTTATAATATTGTGGACGCTGCGCTACTCATCAACATGATTGTTCTTGTTTAAGTTAAAATCAAAGTTTTTTGTTTAATCTTCAATATTGACAAACATCAGAACTTGATTTATATACTTTTAACCTGTCACAAAATCGGGGAAATGAACGTCAGTTTCCCTCAAAATTCCTTGCTGAGCAAAAAAACTCCCCACCCCATTATTTCGAAATAGGTTAAGGCTTTGCAGGTATAGGCTCCACAGGGTTAGGGCCCCCTGGATGGGTAAGGCAAAATTATTTTGCCAATTTATTTTGAAAATAATTGGTGGGAGAAGTTGGTGCTCGTCAGCTCTTTGAAGGAAAACACCAAATGTATTGACTAATATTCAGCTATTTTAAGCAACTTGTAAGTGTTTAATGATATTTCTTTTTATAATATTCAATAATATTTAACGGAAACAAATCCTATTCCATTTTTGTCTGAGTTTAAGATTTCAATAACTAATGAACCGACTGGGTCCTCCATTTCAGGGAAGCCTAATGTAGGTCTATTGATGATTTTAGACTGTTTTTAGATTTAAGTTTTGGAATTGTTTTTATTATATTTTTTTGAAAAAATATTTATACAGTGCGAAGTTGAAAACTAACCTTAATATTTAATATTTTTTGCAGTTTCTTTTTGAGGAAGGATGAAGCAATTTTATGTTTCTTCGTAAGGGAAAATAGCTTAAAACCATCACAATAATGAATAGTTCATAGGTTAGCAAGAATTTAAGGGACTAACAAATGTACAGACAGACACAAAAACAAACATTGTTCTACTTTGCACTATGGATATATAAGAACATTGTAGGTTAATTGGTTACAGCTAGAAAAGAAGAAAAAAAGAAATAATAATCGATTTAACCCAGATTCTTTGTTTTATAATAGATATAACCAGGGAGGAAGGGAACAATGATTTAACCCAGATTCTTTGTTTTATAATAGATATAACCAGGGAGGAAGGGAACAATGATTTAACCAAGATTCTTTGTTTTATAATAGATATACCCAGGGAGGAAGGGAACAATGATTTAACCAAGATTCTTTGTTTTATAATAGATATAACCAGGGAGGAAGGGAACAATGATTTAACCAAGATTCTTTGTTTTATAATAGATATAACCAGGGAGGAAGGGAACAATGATTTAACCAAGATTCTTTGTTTTATAATAGATATAACCAGGGAGGAAGGGAACAATGATTTAACCAAGATTCTTTGTTTTATAATAGATATAACCAGGGAGGAAGGGAACAATGATTTAACCAAGATTCTTTGTTTTATAATAGATATAACCAGGGAGGAAGGGAACAATGATTTAACCAAGATTCTTTGTTTTATAAAATAGATATAACCAGGGAGGAAGGGAATAATGATTTAACCAAGATTCTTTGTTTTATAATAGATATAACCAGGGAGGAAGGGAACAATGATTTAACCAAGATTCTTTGTTTTATAAAATAGATATAACCAGGGAGGAAGGGAATAATGATTTAACCAAGATTCTTTGTTTTATAATAGATATAACCAGGGAGGAAGGGAACAATGATTTAACCAAGATTCTTTGTTTTATAAAATAGATATAACCAGGGAGGAAGGGAACAATGATTTAACCAAGATTCTTTGTTTTATAATATATATAACCAGGGAGGAAGGGAACAATGATTTAACCAAGATTCTTTGTTTTATAAAATAGATATAACCAGGGAGGAAGGGAATAATGATTTAACCAAGATTCTTTGTTTTATAAAATAGATATAACCAGGGAGGAAGGGAATAATGATTTAACCAAGATTCTTTGTTTTATAAAATAGATATAACCAGGGAGGAAGGGAACAATGATTTAACCAAGATTCTTTGTTTTATAATAGATATAACCAGGGAGGAAGGGAACAATGATTTAACCAAGATTCTTTGTTTTATAATAGATATAACCAGGGAGGAAGGGAACAATGATTTAACCAAGATTCTTTGTTTTATAATAGATATAACCAGGGAGGAAGGGAACAATGATTTAACCAAGATTCTTTGTTTTATAATATATATAACCAGGGAGGAAGGGAACAATGATTTAACCAAGATTCTTTGTTTTATAATATATATAACCAGGGAGGAAGGGAACAATGATTTAACCAAGATTCTTTGTTTTATAATATATATAACCAGGGAGGTAGGGAACAATGATTTAACCAAGATTCTTTGTTTTATAAAATAGATATAACCAGGGAGGAAGGGAATAATGATTTAACCAAGATTCTTTGTTTTATAAAATAGATATAACCAGGGAGGAAGGGAACAATGATTTAACCAAGATTCTTTGTTTTATAAAATAGATATAATCACGGAGGAAGAAAGGGGACAATGGTAGGTTGATAAATCTACCACCTTCCTTACCAGCCAGCTACTAAATGTCAACCGTTCTCGGAGGAAGTTAAATTATCGTCAATTGCCCTATTACTAAATCCCTGGATATAACATAGCCACAAAGACACCATACAATTAAGAAAATTTAATTTTAGCCAAAAGATAACAATAAGTTTTTGTAAGATATTTTGGATCATGGAAAGAAAACGAAGTATTGGGTTTCGTCGTATTTTTACATTTTGATTATTAGGCAAATGTTAATGATTGCCCTCGGGGTTAGAAAAAAAGCCTCGCAGGGTTTGAGACCCCTGAAATAGAAAAAAAGGTACTATGAAAATAAGAAACAACCCGCTACTTCGTTTTTTCCATGATCCAGAATTTTCACAAATTAGGGTTATTGAAACTAAATTATTATAATATTTAAAAAATTATGTTTATTAAAAAGACGAACATAAATATGGGCTGACATAGTTTCCAATGATATTATTTAGTTATTTTATAAGAATACCACTAAAAAAGGATGAAATAAAGCAACAACAGCAAATTTTCAATTTCTTCTTTTATATTAAATATATATTACATGGGGCTTTTGAAGTTAGAAAAACAAGGATGACCAGTTCAGGGTATGTGTCTATTTTATATTTGATCTTGGTAATAAAAATATAATATATTACCTTGATGTTGCACCAGATTTTCATGTACTCTAATAATCGCATCTGGCTAAAACAACGATCCCTCCTTTATCCCATCCCCTCCCCTTGTACTGGATTAACGAACTTAACAATAAAAGATATCAATTTCAATTGATTACAAATTATCCCCTGTCAATATAACACCACGTATATTCAATATCTATTGCCCAAATATTCAAAATTCAAAAGTTTAACATCCATTATTAGCGAAGAAAAAATGTTAATTGATAAACAAATAAATTGAGTTATAGAGCAGCTATTCAAAATAGTTATGACAAAATAAATATAAAAATTACAAAACGTTTTTACATAAAATATGTATTGCTCATTTGTAGCATGAACGACAGACTGACGGACTATATTAATTAGATACTGGATGCCCATTAGTTGAGGAAATCTTCACAAAAAAACCAGCCGCCAATCTTATATATATATATTTACGTTTCTCCCTTATAATGTTCATTATAGACGGACGGACAGACTGACCGCATTTCGAATTACAGAGTATTTCGTTACTAAAAAATAGATTGTATTATCCGCTTTGCTTTTTTACAAATTATCTTAAAGAAGAACATAACACATTACCAAATCCAATGCAAAGCTTCCCTAGTGGGATATAATAATATATAATTATAGAGTAGCTGTGCCACAACAGATAGCTGAATATAGTGTTTTAAATGCAAAAATAAAGCTATAGAGTAGCTGTACCACAACAGATAGCTGAATATAGTGTTTTGGATGCAATAATAAAGCTATAGAGTAGCTGTGCCACAACAGATAGCTGAATAAAGTGATTTGGATGCAATAATAAAGCTGTAGAGTAGCTGTGCCACAACAGATAGCTGAATATAGTGTTTTGGATGCAATGCTAACATAGCATTGGAAAATTAAGGTGAGGTTAGATTAGGGTTTGGTGTAACATTTTATTTATTAAATCCTTAAACAATCGGACATGCTTAGAAGTACTCTCCAATTCCCCCCCCCCCCCCCCCTCCCCCTCCAACCATCTAGAATGTCCTTTTTTAAACAAAATTAAATTAAATACAAAATTTGATTTTCTATGTAAATTATTGACTTCAGAAGGAAACTTTTTATATATGACTATCTGTCTTTGTGTGTGTGTGTGTGTATGTTTCTGTCTGTATTGTAGGATCTTGCTAACTTTTTTAGAGAACTTCATTTACATATTTTTTTGTAGCACAAGACTTTCTGTCTGTATCATAAGATTCCTGGACTGGTATGGTTCTCCTTTACTGTTAAGCTTTAGACACAGAAACACGATAAAGAATCAAAATATAAATTTTAAATCTGTATTCTATTATTAAGTTTTACTTATTTTAACATTTTATTGGGCATAATTGTCCTTATCTTTGATATTTCAAATCCTAATCTAGGATGTTGGACCGGAAACTAGTCCAATTTATCCATTTTATTTTATGTGCAAAAAATATTTGCTAACAGTTCTTTGATATAAAATAGCAGGATTTCGTTATTTCGTTTTTTTGTTCATTATGACCTCGCTAACAGCCTATTGGGTTTAGTTTATTTGGAGTATATTTACTGATTGCTTTTGGTTATTTTTTGTAAAAAAAAACCTGCCATCTCTATCTGAAAAATGTAAATCTGAAACAAAAACTATATCATATCATGTCTATATTTTTAGACATGATAAAAGAGATGCTATGTGTTTATAGGATTGTGCTAAATTTCCCCAGAAATAACCTTTACAAAATAGAATAATTGAATATATATCATGATAAGAATGCTGACAAAAAAAACTAAAAAAATCATCATGTTATTAACAGTCAAGATGCGTTAGCACCTGTAATTGTTTACTTTTAAATGGAATTTAATTCTTTTGCCTGTATGTATTGGATCTGTGCTATACTATCTTAACTTTGGTTAATTCTTAAGACATATGGTATTGGGGTAGAATGCCGCTAACTAGTTGATCTCAAAGCAGACCAAGCACACTGAGAACAGCCAACTCGAAAACTCACAGACAATAAAGTTATTAAACTTTGTATATAGTATATATGATCTTGCATGCTAACTGTCACATGATGCCAATAAATCATCGAGTATCTTAAAGTGTTAATTCAAAAAAGACCATTGATTATTCCTTATTAAAAAATTATATTAAAAAAAACCCACTTTATGCAAATATCTGAATACGCCTGTTTGTGTTAAAAAAAATCTTTTTTGACAGGTTGCATGATATTCTATTCTGAAAAGGTGACTCAATAAGAACAAAAATAAAAGTTTTTGGAAAGAGTTAATAATTTTTCTGATGCGTTTTATAGATTATGTAAATTCAATTGTGCAAGCTAAGGACAAAGTGATGAATTTATGATTTTTAGTGAAGCTTCAATTTAAAAATTAGGCCTGTTGTGTTTAAGCTTTATTAAAAGCTTTACAAATTTTGATATTTTGCAAAAATCAAACCTTTTAAATAAGATTTGAAATCTTCTTGTAAAAATCTTAGTGGTAAACAAAATTACCCTTGTAGAAAAGTTAGGAGATGAATTAGAAAAGAGTTTAAAAACTTTAGGTGTTGGTGTAAATTAGTCAATTGTTCCCTCCCTCCCTCTCTCCCTGCCTTTATAAATTTAAAAGGATGGTGGATGTGTAATATTTTTTTACTTTCCCTTAAAGTGCAACAATTTTTAAATATATATATACATATTTTTTGTTTTGGGGTGGGGGAGTCTTTCCCTTATGTCTACTCCTGCGGGGTTTACACCTACGACTTATCATGTCACTATTATGACAAATTCGCTACAAAAAATTAATACTTCTACCTAACAACTTTGTCAGAATGCAAACTGCGATTGTAAACAATAGAGGGGACCATTACAATACACAAGATAAACAAAACCTTTCATATCCCCCCCCCCCTCCTCTCCCCTCCCAGCCCTCAACATTTTACTCAAATTTTATACCATGTTGTTGTAGACCAACCCAAAACTGTAGTAAATTATTTAAATTACAAATTTGACTTTGACTAAAGATACCATACATTTCAATGTCTGTGTTGCTATATAGTCACTACAGCTTAAAACAGTTCAAAGACCCAAAATAAAATATTATAAATCAACACATAAGTGATCTTAACTAAAATGGATAATGAAATCGGTTAAGTGGCTAACGAAATAATGATACTCAACAAAAATAAACCCTTACTACTTTAGGCCTAAAATTAGACTCCCGGACAATAAATATGCTATGAAACAACGCAGTTGTTTGATCGTAATATTCAAACTGAATATCATAATTATGTCCTTCAGGACCTATACCTGTAACCCTCAACCCCACGTTGCTACCTAGTACCAAATAGAACCTAACCTAACCTGACATATAGAAAAATATCAACTCCTTATTTTCAATTTTTTTAGAAGTAAGGAGGGGCTCAACAAACAATGAGGGGAAACGCCTTTTTTCTTACTTTAATTATAACAATTTGTTGCAGGTTTTCTCTAATACCTGTGGTATCTATATAATTTTGAAGCCAATAATGCTTATAATTGATCAACTAGAAATTTTAGATTGCATCAAAGAAAATAGTTTTGATGGATTATCTCAATTTCTGCGCCAGTATTATACGCTCAGTGAATAGAAGAACCAATTTATTTCAGTATGTGCAATTTATATCTGCTGAGTAAGTCCGATCTTAATAAATACTTTAAATCATGTTTTATATCATAGAGGCTTCGCTACTTATTAATGTTGTCATCCTTGTTTTCATATTCTTTCTCTTGATGAAAATAGTATCTATAATCTTTAGATTTTGATGAAATACCACCATAATGAAGGCTTAAGTTGGATGTAATTTTTAATTGCGCTTTATTTGAGTATAGTCTATATTTGTCGTTTTAGTTATAGCTTTCTTATTCTCCTATAATTGCAAATAAATTATCCTATTATCTTTTGCATTTTTATAATTTATTGACATTATTTTTTTTATATAACAATATAAGTCCTTATTTTTTTGCTAAAAAATACATTAAAAGGACAATATTTTGTCTTCTAAAATTTTACACTAGAAATCATTAAGATATTTAAAATTGGAATTAGGGAGGAGGAAACACTGGACTAAAAATTACAATGGTACCAAAAGTTATATAACCACTTTATTTTATAGATTGACTAAAAAATTGTGGGTACTTTATTCAACTTTTATAAGTTTCCATATTAAATAGTTGTGTCCACATTGGTTAGACAATAATTTAAATCAAAAAAAATTGGTAATCATCATTTAGAATGTACGTACAACATTTTATTGTCCATTGTATAGTATTGTAACAGCCAAGATTTAATTTATAATTTTATAGAACTTTAAGAGTATCTTTTTAATTTGGGACATTTTTTATCTGGAGGATTTTTAGTTTATACATTAAAGGCCAAGGATAAATATGTTTTAAAACTGAATGCAAAGATAGCTTTAACCTTTACAGACTATTAATTAGTCAATTAGAGGGAAAACAAGGATGACACCAGTAGAAAAGAACAGAAAAATCATGGAATGGACAAACGGACAAAATAATTTAAAGATTTTCAGTTGTCATAACAAAGAAAAGAAAAAAAGAGAATATTCAAGAAATCAAAGAAAATCAAGAAACCTTTTTAAATACAGTTTGTTTTAGGAATCTTAAGGGTCAAGAAAATGGATGATAAATTTTTGTTCATCTGAAAAAATAGTCAAAACAAAAAAACCTAAATTTTAGATAAAATTATTGTTTAAAAAGTTTATACACTATTAATGCTTTAATTGGATCCTAGCGGCTACTCACCTAACGGCCTCTATTGGCTTTTTATTTAAAACAAATAATACGTTATCTATCTATGTTGCGTTCAAGTCTCTACGATACCTATCTCTGTTGTGTCACTATACTCTAAAAAAAAATATTTTTTGTGATTTCTCTTGGGATGGTGATGGTACCCTCCCCTAAAATAATTATAAACCTTCCCGAGACCTATGAGAAGCTACAATATTAATGAGAACCCGATCGGTTCAGCGGTTAGCGAGATCCTTCGGTACAGACAGACAAACATCCTACTACTTTATTATAAGGATTATAAAAAACAATAATTACAACAAAATACCTAATTATTTAGATGAAATTGTTGGTTCAAAAGTTTATACACTATTAATGCTTTAATTAGATATTACAAAAAGATTTTAATTATCAAACATTTTTAACTGTCTGTAGAAATATAAGTTTAATAGAAATATGTAACTAGGGCTTGGGTAATAATATTTAAAAATTTTGAAATTCATTCCTGTTTAGGTTTTAAAGTATTTTTCCCAAGTAACCATTTTTTTTCCTCATAAATTTAAAATTATTAACAAATGTTCTTTATGATACTAAACTTCATTTATTAGTAATAAAAGGGAGGCAAAAATGTCCGCTCCTCTAGCTTTTAAAAAACTTAAGTAGCGCAGTAACAAAGACAATAAACTGTAATACTGTACAAACTAGTCCTTATTATTTTATGAACACGCTCTCTAAGACGTTGGATTATAAACTATGAAGGCTTCTATTAAATTTTGATTAGGTGGTACAAACTAGCAATAACTAAAATTTTCCATTGATAAATTGTTTAACATGATTTGGTGAGCAGGAGCACATTCAGGGGCGTCCAAGCTTTTTAATTTGGGCGCGCCGCAAATTTTTTTTTACCCCCCCCCCAAAAAAAAAAAATTTTACCCCGGGGGTAAAATTTTCTTGGTAATTTTCTTGGTAATTACCCCATCTGAAATCTGTTGGCACGGGTAAATTTTGTTTCCCCCCAAACAATTTACCCCCGGGGTAACATTTTTTTTCTTTGGGAGGGGGTAATTTAATGTAAAAGGTACTTACCTAATTATGAAATACTATTAAATATTTAGTAGTAAAAATGCGTGCGAAGCACGCCAAAATTTTGTTGGTTGGACGTCCTTGGGGACATTCATCGTCGATTGTAATAATAAAGGGGGCACGAGCTCACGAGCTATATGTAGCTCTTCCCATGGGATGGGGACACAGGGCTGACTTTCAATTGTGTCTTAGCAAATAGCATCGGATATATAAACACAGCCAAGAGGCTACAAAATAGAAGAGCGCATTTTTCTAGCAGACGAAAAATGTCCCCACCACTTTGGTCAGATATTTGTCTGGGTTATACATCTATACGTTTACATTTATGTCTTATCAACTAAGATCCCTGGTAAAGAATTAAGAAATCTAGGCTGCTTTCTCAACGATCAAAATGAAAGAGTGGCTCCACTATTATTTGGTAAAATTATACCAACGTTTCTATTTACGTCAAAGCTTTAAAAGTTTTATGATTAAAAGTATAAAACTTTTTCCAGGATTGTTGTCTAAACCTAAATATTATATGTATGACTTGTAGTTTATTTGTATGTTTGTTTGTAGTTTTCTCTGTCTGTCTGTTTGTCACTCCTTCTGTTAATACCATCTGTTATCACTTATTTTTATTGTGAAATTGATTTAAAATTAGCTTGTCTTATAATCGTATCTTGAGCAACCTTTCTGTTTGGTTTGTTTCAATATTTATTGTGGATTCCAAGATAGCAAATGGGTTGGGGCTTTATTAGAGTATGGATTGCCTTGGCTAGCGCAATTTTCCAGGGAGTAAGAGGGGACAATGGATCAAATATTCAATTTTTAGGAGTCTTAGACTTTGGGTACTTGCTAAAAGGGAATGTGCAAGAATTTAGCAGGTTCTGACTGACTTTGGGTACTAGCGAACCATTGCCGCTAACTCGTTGTGTTAATTTTAAATATAGCAGACAGAAAATTTTTTTATAAGATGGCTGGTTTTAATAATTTTTTTTCTCCAAAAAAATATCATTCATACATAAAAACTTTATTGTGATATTTGTGTAATAAACAATCTAAGAACCCTTAAATTGAATTCTTGTATATTGTGGCATTTTAAAATTTAGGAATATGGAGTGAACAAGTTCAAGGGAGATGTTTCTAGTAATTAATTACAGAATGGTTTCGCCAGTCTGAGGTACTGGTAATCTAATTTTCAAATGAATGTTTTTTTTCTCAGAACGTTTTTCTTATTTTACAGTTTTCTATATTTGATTAACACACCCTTGACAATTTTCTTCAAATTTTCTGGATAAATCTTGATTTCATGGCCTTCTAGTGAAAACTCTTAAATTGAAATAATTACCCATTGTCCTCTCCCTTATTCCCTGGCAGTTTCAGATTATAAATCAGGTATAAAAACAAACCCAATTTCCCAAAACTGACAACGAGAGTTATGAAGTAACGCTTCTCCTAACAGCATGAAAAATACCACAAAAAAGTTTTATGAAAGTCAGGGAGGAAGGGGACATTGGACTGTAAATTACACTGGTACTGGTTGTAGATTATCCTGTTCTTGCATTTGCTTGCATAAAATAAAACCTTGATATGTTTGCCTAGAAGTCTCTAAACTTTTCGACCAGTAACTTTGATTTACAGTAGGGGCAACTTTGTTTTCCATAATTAGTAATGTACAATTTACATTATCTTATCCCTTAGGATTCCTGGTAAAATCCGACATTCCACTGGACTAAATATCAGTTATCCAACTGCAATGGTAATTCATCATGATCCACAATATTTAATATTGTTCTGGAAAATGTTGCTACAAAAAAGCTATGTTTAAAAAAAAGCTTTTCTACAATCAGGGTCGGTAATGGATAGTTCTTATCGTTAATTTATGCATGTTAAAATTGTCCTTTACATTTCAATAATCTCTATAATCAAGTACTAAAAATGTAAGTATTTCATTAAACATCTTTGTTTAGACTTAAGGATTACTATTCTTCCATTTAAATTCTAATAATACTCTATAATTGTTAATAATCCCTTATCCCACCGTCTTTTATGACTTATAGGCTTTTATGAACGTTGTCATACTTGGTTTGTTTTGTTTATTGGGCTAAGTCTCTTGGGGCTCAAAAATGTACAAAAAAGAACACAAAATTAATTTGGCTTCGGGGAAAATATTTAAAGCATTCCCGAAAAATGATAAAACTAAATATTACATATAAATTTAACAGTTTTATTAGGACTTCATTTGCATTCTACATAAAAACTTATTATTTTGACCCAATAAAACTTAACCAAACATTTGAAATGATAGATAAATTGATTTGCGTTTTTTTATTGTAAGTAGTGCAGGTACTCTATAATTATATGATAATTAATATTGTATTATGATACTAGCGGCTTCGCCCCTAGCCTCTAGGAGCTTTGCCCTAAGAGGTTTAATCAAACCAATTTTTCGTAATTTAGATTTAAAAGAAAAGTTTTTGAAAAAAAATTTTGGGGGGGAGGAAATTTTTTTTCTTCGGGGGGGGGGGGGGGTAGTCGACCCCACTATTTAAATTTTAGTTTTATAAAGAAATTTTTTTTTTTTGGGGGGGGTTGGGGGTGTCCCACCCCCCAAGAAAATAGCTTAAAACCATCACAGGACCAGTAGGTATAATCCCTGAAAAGTAGAGCCCAATCGGTTCAGCGGTTACTGAGATCTTAAGCTTCAGACGGACAGACAGACGGACAGACGGACAGACAGACAGACAGACATCGTTCTACTTTGTATTATAGATACCCCAGTGGCTAAGTCACTAGAGGCCTCTTTGAGCACCTGAAGAAAGGAGTGGGAGGGACCCCAATGTTTTCTTGGTCGTTTTTTTAAGGGCAATTCTCTAACGAATAGTTATAAACCTTCTTAGGACATATGACCATATCGGGTCATGCAGCGGCTAGCAAGATCCTTCAGTATAGAAAGACAGACACACAGACACAAGCCCTGCTACTTTTGTATAAGGATATATTTTTCCCATAGTTAGATGATGCATGCATGAATGTATTTACATATTTTGAAAGGTGAAGATAATGGTTCAGGCAATTTTGCCAACTTGGTTACCTTCTCATATTAAGAGTCATTACATTTCAGCATAAAATCCGTAAAAAAATGATAATCTGCTTTTAATGGTATAAAATTTTCAAGTTTTTTTTGCCTTATAATTCTGCTTGTATTCGTGTACAGCAGGATATATGTAATTGGTGCACCGATATGGTTCTCCTTTACAGTCCTCCCAATAGAAATCACCTCGAATGAAGAAAAAAAATGTAAGACTTATGAAACTACTAGGCTTTTCTAAGAATTATTAGAGGATTTAGACCATTTTTTAATGTTATCAAGACACTAATTTAAAGATCCCAATAGTGTGAATCCTTTAGATACAGAGAAAAACGCCTCTGTAATTACATTTATTAATCAATTCATTTTTGTACCATAGAAAGTTGACAACGGTGAGATGTTTTTATAATTGAAAGTTATTTCTTTGTGAATAATATCTTTTTTCTTTTTCTTTTTTTAATTTACTGCTGTGTCTAGTCATTGGCTCGTAAACAGGTACCAACGTTTCCAAAAACAGATAGGACCTTTAGACAAATGTTCCTAGGAGGCGATATTTACCTAATATCCCTTGTACGTTATTGACAAGGTAGCTGTTTTGTACGGACTATAATTTGATTCTTGAAAGGAAGGGGTTAGCCAAACTTTCATTTACTTGGAATACCTTCAAAACTTTCATAGGTTTGCTAGTTCATAGTGTTCTGTGTACAATTTTTAAAAGTGTACCTTTTCTATATTTAGGGTTTGTCTATCCATACCTACAGAGAGACTGTAAATGGCCAGTAAATTGATGTACAATTGTACATCCCAAATGCTGATACACAAAATTACCCCTTCAGTAGATTAAGATTAGTGGTTAAAAATTTTAAAACGTTCGAACGCTTAACTTAAGGAGCGAACCAATAAAAATTCAGTTAAGTCCCCAAAATTGTAAAGCCAACATTGAAAGCTATATTTAAAAACTTTGGGGGCTAGTATATAGTAAACTGCACCCTGTAATTGTGAAAAAGTATTGAATATCAAATAAATTGAATTCTGAAATAGTTATTCCTAGAGAAATGAGATACAATGCTTAAAGTATACCAGCTCTATAACTTCGTCTTAACATTAAAACATTCGTATCAATTATACTTTAATTGAGCAATTTTACAAAGGATAAAACTTTTGTAAAGTATTCTAAATAATATCATGATTCTTTGAAATTACAAGCACAGTTTTAACTTTGAATAATTCATTTTTCTTTATAATCAAATTAGTAGAGTTTCGCTCTCTTTGGTTGTTGTCATTCTTGTTATAAGTTTGACTTTCATTAACCTATTACATTATAACATAATTGCCTTATATAACTTGCACTCATTATATTAAAATCACTTTTGATTTTCATTACAATTATATTATAGACTTGTTTTAGTGTCACGAGAGTACTGGGTTTAAGCCTTTGCCTTTTGATGTAATATCTACCAGCCCCCCACCCCCCCCCCCCACCCAAACTTTCTCATTTCTTTGTAATAAAGTAACAGGATCTAATGTCGCCAATACTTAAAGTGCCTTTGCATGACTTACTGGACTTTCCTTCGTAGAAGGGTTAAAGATCCACTAGGGGCTTCTAGATGCGTAACGCTAATTCCATAAACAGCAAGCTAGGGACCGCTCCGCAATATATCATTTTGATATAAGATAAAATATATTTTAAATAAATGAAAGATAATTCAATTTCACAAGTGTATCATGAAATATAATTTCTATGTATTCGCCATTAATAGAAAGATTTATAATAAAACTGTCATAATTATTACAGGAATATTAAATTTTTATTGTAAAACTCAAAAAACTGCTTTAAATATAATGGTTTTGTGTATTGTATCTAAAATTGAAGTCCCTACAAAATTTATTTCATAATTTGCATTATTCTTAACAATATTGTAAAAAGGTTTAATTTATCATAAAACAAGACAAAATATGTGCAAATAAAATCAGCAAAAGTTTTCTTTTATATTTTATAAGGTTTTAAGGTATTTGTTGGTTAAGATCTCGCTAACCACTGATTCGATAGAGTTCTCCTATTTAGAGAAGCTCACACACATACTGAGGTGTAGTTGAATTATTTTATTTTTCATTATAAGTTTTGTTTTGGTTTTAACTTTCAAGATATTTCACTTTTTTTCCACTGTCTGTCTTAGATGCTGGGGGGTAGCTGTTAGGCTTTTTTAAAAAAAAATATATTTTTCAAGAATAACCAGTTTTACAATTCTTTAAATAGTTTGAATAAAATAAATTTCAAAACATTAATATTAAAACAGACTTAATTGTTAAAGGAATACCAATCTACTGTTTTAAATCTTTAGTATGACTTTAACTTGTCTAAATTTGACTAAAATCATTCTCAGATGTATACACAATAAAAATATAGATATAAATTCCAGATGATTACCTGGATTCAATGCTGGGGACCTTTTTCGTCTGTTACCAAATTGCTTTCTGCTCTTTTGTAGCGACTTGGCTATGTATTTTTGATGCTATTGGCTGATATTTAAAGATCCAATTAAAAGTCGGCACCGTAATTTAACCCCTTCCCCCTGTATTGTTTTACTTTGATGTACACAACATAAATATAGGAAAGCTTTGCTTGTAAAAACACAAAGAGGGTTTCTCTCTCATTATCTATTTTCATACAAATTGCTAATTAGGATAAAAACTTTTCTCCATAAAGAGTTTTTATTTTTATTTGCATTTCACTGGGTTTACCATTGGATAATATAAATGAGGATAAAACATTGATTCAAATTAATATACATCAGCCTAAAGTGTCATGTGTGACGTCATAAAAATACGTCTATTATCCATCTCTTTTTAAGGGGTTTCCTTTCCCAATTCTCATCTCATCCTTTCTTTTCAGACGTATTTATATGACGTCACACATGACACTTAAGGCTGAGATTACAGAAATTATTTTTTTCCTGGGCCTTCAAAAATTGTAAGTTGGTAGGTTTAATTGTTTCAGAGATCTCAGTGGATATATTCCAAATTAGATACTTGAAAAATAAAGATATTCTATTAAATCTATTAATCTATTATTTTGTATGTAACCGTATGTTAATCATTTTATATAAAGGCTCATTATCTAAGTTGAGACCAATAAGAAACATTAAAGATTAGTAATGATTTTGTATAACTCATCTTTCTTAGATTTTTATAAGCCATATAATATAAATTTTCTACTTAGGTGCCTGTTGAATACTGAATCCCCTTTACCCTCCTATTTCATAAAAAAATTGAATAAATAAAGGGGGGTGGTGCTCTAGTTTTTTTCTTTTGTTTATAACCTATAAATATGTTAGTTTAGGTTAATAGCTTTGCAGTGGTTAGGCATAGAAAGAATGAAAAACTATCACCAACTCTTCCTTCTGTTTTATTCATTTCAAAATAAGGAGGGATGGTTTTAATACTTAACAGACAATTTGAGTTATCTTTATAGGGAAGCTTCATATTGCAGAATATTTGTTAACCCGTCCAAATATTTTTATTCAATCTCTAAAAAAAGGATGTGTTTATGAATATGCGTACTTTAAGATCTTGTAAACAGCTTGATCAATAACTTTAGAATTTTCAGAAAGCTTTACCTAATTGGTTGGATAGCCTAATATGAGATAAAGGGCCCAGAAAACAACCCTCAACATAAAAAAAATATTTTCTACTAACAAGGATTTTTAAAAATCTCGAGAATAAGTCCCCTGTGTTTTCAATTGGACTAAAAGGTTAAATTCTAACATATTCAAGAAATTGAATGTCTGACAAAAAGAGAAATATCTTTACATCTGTATCTTTCTTTCAACAAAAGGGACATTAGACTGTCCTGCTTTTTATGTTGACTTTTATTCATCTGTTATATTATATACGCCCCTAGAGAAGGAGGTGGGGACGAACCTTTCCCCATTTTCAATTATTTGTTCTTTGGGGGTTATCCTTTTTTAGGGGCTATTTATCTTGGGAGGGTTGATGCAGCCTTCCCCACAATAGTTATAAACCTTCCAAGGACGAATAAGAAACAAAATTGTAAAGGAGAACAACATCGGTGCAATGGTTAGCTAGATCCTTTGGATCACATATGTACACACAAATTGACACAAAGATAGACACACATATAGACACATAAGACAGACAGACATCCTGTCACTTTTATATTTTACAGGCAATTTTTGTGTAGGTAGGGTCAACCATTCTAAGAATTAAAACCTGAAAAAATTTAACCACCTAGTCCTACTCTTTGATTTATCCCTTCTCATTAAAAAAAAGGTTACACTAAGGAGCTGTTAGTCCCTTTTTTGGGTAAAGTTGTGGATGGTGGGGGCGATGCCACTAGCATACAATGAAGTTAGAATACAACTATTGAGTTCCTTCAGAGGAAATAATGACTTTTTCTTATTTGTTGTCTTAACAACTTTGGGAACTTTAAATGAATTTTGATTGGTTGGTCTGGAGTGTCCATTCGTTTCAACCACTAATTGTAAGCTACAGAAGGGGTAACTTTTGCACATTAACATTGAGGATGTACATCAATTAGTCCGGCCATTGTCCTATCCCTTTAGGTTCCTGAGTGCCTTTTTGTTGACCAACTCTACTCACTTCTTCTTCCTTCTCAAAATCTTCAGGACAAGAGTGTTCTCCAATGTTTACAGTTTTTATTTAGAAAATTAGATTTTGATTTATAGAGGGAGAGGACATTGAACTGTGAATTGCACTGGTATTCAACATTTGAATCTCATGTTAACTCATTCGTTGGATTAAAAATCTTTAGGTACTCTAGGTCGATTCCAAATTTTTCAACCAATAATTTTAATCTACAAAAAGGGTAACTGTGGTTTTAATCATTTTGAGGGTACAACAATCCATCTTCATTGTCTTGTCCCTTAAGTTTTAGTTCTAAGAAAGTATTTTGGGGAGGGTCCAGGTATTCTCTCTTGAAACAGTTATTAGTTATTTCTCACATCGTATTATAAACAGCTTTCCACGGATATAGTTTTTATGGCCGGTGCCTTCGGCACCTCGGGGCTAAAAAACTTGTTTTAATCTATAATTGTACATTTATATATTCATAGAAAGCTGGATATAATACGATGCTAGACATAGTTTTTTCGTATGGATGAGAACCGGTTCCTATCTACCGGATTCGAATGAATACGAGAAAAACCTTTCCTGTATCTGTAAAATTTTTCACTATATAGGAGAACCATATTGGTACCTCAGTTAGCAAGAAACTGACAGTTATCATATTACTTCTATATAAGGCAATATACATGCGACCCTTGCTCAAAACGTAGCGCATCTGCCAGTCGTCAGAGAGGTGATAGGTTCAAATCTCGGCCCGACCCCACGTCATTGCTAAAGATGTGAAAAATGGGTCCCTTTGCTGCTATGTCAGGTGCCCAACATTAGAATTAGTTAGAATATTGGGAATGACTTGGCCCATAAACAGGAGCAACTCATTACCATGCATAGTTATGACTCAAATGTATCAGACAAAGGTCGTGCAATCAAAGGGTCGGTTGTCTGTTACTTAACCTAATATCCACCAGAATCCCGGCCCAATTAGGTAATAAAAGGTAAAAAACATAAGGTTATAGTTTTTTTTTGTGTTTTTGTATGCACACTTTAGAAGAGGACAAGTATCATAAATTTGTAAGTTTGTAGAATGACAGAGGTGATGTTAAGATTTCCATTCTTAAACTTTATACAATACAATTTTTACAGATAAACTCAATAAATCTACATAGAAAAAAGTGCACCAAGTATAAAAAAATGGTTGGACAAACGAACATTAACACTGGAGAAGTAGAACAATTATTTCTAAGTCTAAACGAAATTGTACTAAAATTTGTTGCAAAACTAATTTGATACTGTTTATGGCCATACTTACATACTTCCTTTAGGACTTGATTATAGAGATGCTTGTACCTTGTTGTAAGAGGAATAAGTATTTCAAAAAATCGTAAGAATAGGATGATTACACCTTACAAAAAAATATTGTCAAATGTTAAAAAATCAGTATATTCAAAATGGACGTACAAACTTTCTTGTAACGATTATAGAGTTGCTACGCTTCCTGAATCGTAACTAATTGTTATAGGACTTATCATGCAAAATTTGAAATCCATAGGACCAATTGAATACGCAGCTGCCGTAAAAAAAGGGGGCGAATTTCGAGTGTGACCGAGTTTACTATGTCCAGGTTATAAGATTAACTGAGCAAAATTCAATTTAGTTTTGACAAATATATATTTAACAAGATTTCCTTTTCACAAGTATTCCTTAAAGTAATGGATGTGGATATTATGACAGGAGAAAAATTTTCGTCAATCTAGGTGGCAATATCCCCTCACATTTATTAGTCAGGCCGTTTATCCAGTAGGAGGGGAGAGGATGTAATAAAGGAGGGGGATGGGGGAGATCGTTATTTTAGCCCGCTACAGAGTTAACTTTCTTATAGAACATGAAAATCTGGTGTAAGATCCAAGTAATAATAAATCCATTATATGCAGGGGAAGTACAATAGGATATACTTTTTTTTCACTTTTACAAATAAAACAAGTAAATATCAAGTTTGGTTCAACGGCAACGGATTGATCTAACCGTTATACATGAAATTTGGGGGAGGATTTAGGTAGGGAGGGTAAATTACGCTGGTACCCAATGTTTTGTAACCACGTTGGTTGGTTCAAAAACTTTGGGTAATTTTAGTGAATTTTGATTTATTAGTTCAAAACTAGATGCGTTCTAACTTTTCAATCAGTTTGTAATCTAAAGTATATTAAGATACTTTTGATTATCTTCAATGAGATTGTAAATTAATTTATCGTTCATTGTCTTTAGATCCCTAGACCGAATAGAATAAAGAAGTGCTGAAATCAAAGCAGATAAAGTATAGAATAGAATCCAGGTAGAAGATTCTGCCTAGCTAGCCTGAAGTAAAATTGGAATATTTGAAAGACCAAAATGGCTATAACATGATTTCAGTAGTTATTCAGAAAAAATATTCCAAATAAATTCCTTTTGCAATAATTTACTAAAAGTCATGTAGCCAAGCTTCCAGCTTTCTCTTCCAGGGAGTAAGGGAGGGGACAATGGGCAATTAATTCAATATAAGAGTTATCAAAGAAAGGGCATGAAATCCAGTTTAATCCAATAAATTTGTAGGAAATTATAAAGGGATTGTTAATTGAATAATAGATTTTCATAGTGTCATGTAAAGTGAAATCACAACTTGTTTTTGATGAAATATATTGAGGTTTTTTGGTGTGATTTTTATATTAAAAGATTATTGGACCCGGCCAGCTGCTAGCAAGAATATGACTGCCCCTTTTTATTCTGTTTATTTCCCTTGCCCCTTGCCCCCACCTCCCTTCTCCTTTCTCCCCGTCTGCTACATTCCAAACTAACACAAGGAGTGTTTATTTCCCTTCCCCCCACTTCCCTTATCCCTTCTCCCCGTCTGCAATATTCAAAACATACATAACGAGTAGCGGCATTCTATGCGCAAGTCCCCAAACTCAGTCAGAAACTGCTAAATTCTTGCACATTCCCTTTAAGCCAATCCCCAAAGTCTGAGACTCCTAAAAATTAAATATTCGATCCATTGTCCCCTCCCTTACTCCCTGTTTCTCTTCCCTATTCACAATAGATTAAAAATGAATTTGATGTGCATTTTAAGCCTTAAAAACTAGGTTGCGCTCTTATATATGTTTTTAAACAGCTGATTTATACATGATAGCAACTACATCCATACATTAACTTGTGGTAGGGAGGGAGAGGGGAGGAAGAGGCTGTACCCATTTAACTGACCCTTGAAAATTACAAATGTGGTCAATTGTACTTACCAAAATTAAAACAACATGATGTTAAGTGACTTTTCAGCTTTGTCTAATACGGCCAGGCAGCTAATGCTGTCTCCACTTCAATAAGAGGTGTGTATCAGAGGTGTTAATATCAATTAGATACTTATGTTTATGGGTAAATATTTACCTTCTGATTACAGAGAATTATTCTAAATTGTTCTAAAGTCAAGCATGTTACACTACTTTACTAAATTTTAAATCATGAAGATCGAAAAATTTTTAACAGTATATATTAGATTTTGATACAAATTAAATTTTTATAATTTTGTCCAACTAGTCATTGTGATTTGTACTTTAGCATAATTGTCTTTACTGCGCAAGTCAAAGATTCCTTCAAATTTCCCAGAAATATTTAGGGTTTTCATTTCTATTCCTCCTTATTCTATGGTTGAAATCTTTCCATTTGATAGCTTTTGTGGGTTACACTTTCTCCACAACCCCCTCCCCCCCCCCCTCAAATACAAAAAATATGGCGCTCATATTTTTCTTAATATCTCAAATGGCTTTGCTATTATTGGTTATAATCATTCTTGTGTTTATTTAAGCTGTCCTATAACGGTTGCATGGGAAAGCAATGTTTATTAATCAACCCCCCCCCCCTCTCCACTCCACACTACAACATAAGAATAGTCTAAGAACCACCTAGGTCAAATAAAGCAATCTGTACAACCGTTTACAAGATCTTTAAAAACACGCATATATACAAAATTTACTTTATTATGACGATTAAAATATATATATTTTTTTTTATTTTTTACTAAAATTATCCAAACGCATGCATGAGAAAGCAATGTATATTAGAAACCCAACCATAACCATTCCCTTTATATGCTAACCCCCTCCCCCCCATCGCCTTTTTAGTCGTGATAAATGATTAAGCATAAACGCATACACACAAACACATATGTTAAAAAGGCGCTTTTAAAAAATCTCTGTTTTTTTAAAGCACACTCCAAGTTTTTCACTTATAATATTTCAGATGTTTTCAATTTATCAATCCCATGAAGTACTTTGTTTTTGTTGTCTGAAGCTTTGGATTCAATAACTACTGAACCGATAGATTTCTTCATTAAATTGCACCTTCAAATAGGTCCTAGGAAGGTTTTAGGCTTTTAATTTTCGGAGCCTTGGGATAGTTTTTTTTTCTTTTTTCCTTACTACTTCAAATTCAGAGCTTCTAGATGCTAGGGGCGCAGCAAGTTTTTATTTGTCTGAAGCTAAAGATCTCATAAATTGCACGTCTGAATTGGTTTTACTTTTCATGAAAACTATATAAATGCGGGGTTGGGGGCGGAAGGCACCTTTCCCGCCGTCACATAGAGACTAGGGGCGAAGCAACTAATTATTCTATAAATTCATTAATTGATTATAAAAGCTTACACATCTGAGCTGGATCTTTAAATCATTTCAATGGTGCGCTAAATCAACCCACGCAGAATTTCAGCCAATCACAGCGGCGCATTTCGTAAATTAAATCATTTTAATGGTGCGCGGGGTGATTTATCGCACCATTGAAATGATTAAAAGATCCAGCTCAGTATGACCCAAATTTCTGGAGACTCCTTTTAAGTAAAATTGATCCCAGTGAAAGTTTCATATGTTATTTCAAAACAAATATTTTTCTTGAATAGCAAAAAATAAACCATATTTTTTTCTTTTGATTAGTTAGGATAGGTTAGAAAAAATAGCTCAAAAGTATTTTTTATTAAGTATTAATCAAACAAACAAAAAATACAGAGCAGCTTAGCTCCAAAAATAAATTTTTGCTATCTAAATTTTTCGTAATTATTTTAAACGCCAAAAAAAACTTTAAATACGCAAGTCATTATATAAAAAAGAACGATGTAAATAAACCATTCATAAGCTTTATTTTAGATTAAATGTTAACATTACATTCTTATGTGATATTCGTGAAAAAATAATACAGTTTTTATTAAAATTAGTGACAAATTATCAACTGTAATTTATCAGGAACAATTTTATTGTTTGTTTGTGATTATTTAATTTAATGTACATGCTCTTTTTTACTATAAGATTATTTCATTTTAATTATACAGTTAATTATACACTTCGCATTGTCTTACAGACAGCTTTCTGCAGATATTAAAACGAAAAATTATAAGATAAAGCTTGTATTAATTTTGTAAATTTTATTTTTATATTTGAAGAAAATTGTCTGTAAATTGATGCCATAAATGATGTAGAACCGGTTCTAAACCTGCAGATTTTGATCTGTTTCAAAGCCAAATAGAACAAAAAATGTTTTTAATCATTCGATAAAATAATGTCTAGCTGCCTCTGGTAATTTATTGTCATAAATATTACTTTAGCATTCCGCAGCTTGAAAACAAAAAGACTGCTGAATCTTAAACATAAAAAAGCCGTCTGCGTCTGGCTGGCTACTGTTGGCAGCTGCGGCTTATCAATAAAATATGTTAAACGGCTTGTCAATAGAATGCTTTTAGCTGCTGAATTTTCAGATTAAAATGACAGCAAATAAATTCTCATTTTTACAGGAAATTTAATAGCAAACAATTAATTAAATGTAGTGACAAGAATGATTATGTTAATAGGTAGCGTAGTGTATTTTAAACGGACGTTTTATTGTAGCGGCCCTTAGAGAAAGCGACCATACAAAAAATAGATTATTTAATTTATCCTCGTTTAAATAATACAATTGTTCAAACTTTTATAAGAATTTGAAAGAGAAATATTTGCTCCTGATTTGTTTGAGTTCAAGTTCCTACTTGTATGTGGAATAATGATAGTTATGTCGACAAGTAGCATAGCCATCCTCATACTAAAGTAACAGGATGTCTGTTTGTCTGTATGTTTGTACCGAGGGATCTCGCTAACCGCTGAACCGATCGGGTTCTCATTGGTCCCAAAAACCATGATTTTATCCATATAATGAGTCTAAAGTTTGGTAGCCATGATTTCATCCATCCGGTCATTCTAATATTTGGTAACCATGATTTTATCCATCCGGTCATTCTAATATTTGGTAACCATGATTTTATCCATCCAATCAATCTAAAATGAAAGAGTTGTAAAAGAGAGAAAAACTTGTAGCAATTGGTTATCATACAAAACAATATATAATATTCTGTTCTATTTATATTGTGAATTATAAAACTGCTTACATTCATTAACATTGACTCATTTTAGATCAATAGGATAATTTTAACATGCCTAAATAATCGAAAAGAGCTGACCGTTACGTACAGACAGAAGTACATACCCTTGTTATAAATAAGCTTTGCTTTTTAAAAGGAAGAGGCACAAAAAAAATTCGAGCAAAAAAAATTACTTTTCCCCCCCAATTTTTTTTTTGACAGACGGACATACACACAAACGGTTTCTTTAAAAAATAATATAGTAGCTTCGCTACAAAAAAAAATATAGCTAAATAAAAGAAACATCTTTGAAATGTTTAAATTGATTCCAAGTTTTGAATCCAAGTTTTGGTATATCAATAAACTAAAACTACAACTATCTGATAAGAAAAATAGCATAGCTCATATAGATAAGTTTTGAATATTAGATAGAATTCTATATGTCTATTAAAATATACAAATAAGTTGAAGTATAGACAGATGGATAGTTTAATGAATAAATGAATAGATATGTAAATTGTAAGTAGATAAATGGATGAAATAATTGATAGATAAAGGGTGTGCAAAAAAAATGCGGACCTTTTTAAAATTTAGATTGCGCGGCTTGTGTTAATAGTAGAAAAACGTTATGCATACCATTAGAACCGCTATGAAGTCTATTTTTTGGAAATATGAAAACGATTCCTGTGCTACGTATAATTTCTGAGCTATGTGGTAGAATGTCCCAACTGACTTAAAACTTGACTTGCGAGTAAATCATTAAAGATGAAATTTTTCCACTTTTCTCACATTTATCAATACAGCTCCTAAACTAAAAATAGCACAAAAATCGTACTTATATTTCCAAAAAAATAGAGCTTATGACGGTTCTAACGACATACATTTTTCTACTATTCACACAAGCCGAGCAGTTTAAATTTTGTCCGCATTTTTGCACACACTTTTTTTTTCTTTGATGATTTACTCGCAAGTCAAGTTTTAAGTCAGTTGGGACATTCTTCTACGTAGCTCCTAAACTATAAGTAACACAGTAGTGAATCTTATATTTCTATAAAATAGACTTCATAGCGGTTTTAACGGTATGCATAACGTTGTTCTACTATTAACACAAGCCGCGCAATTTGAATTTTAAAAAGGTACATATTTTTTTATATACTTAAATCTTTAATGATTTACTCGCAAGTCAAGTTTTACGGCAGTTGGGACATTTTACCACATCGCTCCTAAACTATACGTAGCACAGGAATCGTTTTTATATTTCCAAAATATAGACTTCATAACGGTTCTAATGGTATGCATAATTTTTTTCTACTATTAACACAAGCCGCGCAATCAAAATTTTAAAAAGGTCCGCATTTTTTTTTGCATACCCTTTAGTTTGAGCTCGTCACAAGATTGGACTGAATTGGTTATTTTCAATAAGGTTGGGTCAGGTTTTTTTGTGCTAATTTACGGAAAGGAATGTAGTCTGCAAAAAATAGGAAAAATCAATACAAAAGTTTAAAAATATCAAATTTGATAAAAAAAAGATGAATACGTAAACTAATAACTAATTAGATTATTCCTTAAAAGTGAAACAACATTTTATCTTTAATTTTTATTTTCTTTTACTCAGAGTTTCATGCTTCTGCTATCATCAGAAAGATACTATTTTTAATTTAAATTATTATATATTATGTAGATAGATAAATCGATAGATGCAAACCATTGTTAGATAGATAGATAAATAGAAGAAAAAAAGGATGCATTTGTGAACTTTTACTCTTCTTTAATTAGGTCTCCTTTTAATTGTCCTTGGTACTTAATTTTTATCAGTACAGCTTCTCTATAATCATTGTCAGTGTGCATCACGGTACATAGGTTTAAGAGGATAAGATAATAGACGATGAATTGATATGCATACTCAATGATGATAAACAAATGACCCTCCTTAGATTATTATACTTGGTTGAAAACCAATCAAAATTCCCTAAAAGTTCTCAAAGTTTATAAGGTAAAGATGGGGTAGTTAAAACACTTTAGGTACTTTAGGTATTACAGCCATTTCTCAAAAGAACCAGGGAGTAAGGGAGGGGACAATGGGCAATTAATTCAATATAAGAGTTATCAAAGAAAGGGCATGAAATCCAGTTTAATCCAATAAATTTGTAGGAAATTATAAAGGGATTGTTAATTGAATAATATATTTCCATAGCGTCATGTAAAGTGAAATCACAACTTGTTTTTGATGAAATATATTGAGGTTTTTTGTTGTGATTTTTATATTAAAAGATTATTGGACCCGGCCAGCTACTAGCAAGAATATGACTGCCCCTTTTTATTCTGTTTATTTCCCTTGCCCCTTGCCCCCACCTCCCTTCTCCCTTCTCCCCGTCTGCTACATTCCAAACTAACACAACGAGTGTTTATTTCCCTTGCCCCCACTTCCCTTATCCCTTCTCCCCGTCTGCAATATTCAAAACATACATAACGAGTAGCGGCATTTCATGCGCAAGTCCCCAAACTTAGTCAGAAACTGCTAAATTCTTGCACATTCCCTTTAAGCTAGTCTCCAAAGTCTGAGACTCCTAAAAATTGAATTTTTGATCCATTGTCCCTTCCCTTACTCCATGCAAAAGAACAGTAATTATTTTAAAATTATTCAACTTCAATTGAAAATCAGAATTATTTTATTTGTTTCAAATATAATAATAGACAAAACATTGATTTTTACGCTACTAACAGTCAAATCATAATTATAGAGAGGCTACGTTCATGTACCTCTAATTTGTGTGTGAGTTTTTTTCTTTGAGGAAGATACTATAAAGTTAGAAAACTGGGGTTTGATAAAATATGTTTGGCTTTTGTGAGTAATCTCTGCAGACTGATGGATGTACTGACATCATCTCAATATTTATATAGTAGCTGCTCTTAAATTTATATTTCTTAAACAATGAAATTAATTATAGAGTAAAAGCAAAGACACACAGAAAACTGTCCCGAATTTGTATTAATTTTGAAGAACAAGACTCCAGTTACGTCATATTTTTCTTTCCCGAAAAAGGGAAGGGGGAAAGAAAAAAAAGGGAAGGGGGTAAGAAAAAAGAGATGGGAGAAAAGGGGGTTTTCCCCATCTCTTTTGAAGAGATTTTCTTCCACCCTTCCCTTTTTCGGGAAAGAAAAATATGACGTCACTGGAGTCTTGTTCCTCAAAATTAATACAAATTCGGGACAGTTTTCTGTGTGTCAAAAGCAAATATTGACGTTTTCTTGTAAGGCCTCTATATATAGTGTTTAATGATGCGCGAAGCTTGCCGAACTTTTTCTCGGTTATAAAATTGATAACATCCACCTGATTTGCCATTGGTGTGTTTTTGAGAGTTTTGGGAATGGGGCGGTGGTTATATTCACTCCAATAAATCTTGGTGGTGCTTATGTCCCTAATTTTGTGACCATTTAGTAAATACTGCTCCCTGTATGTGTTTGGCGATGCATCTTCAAAATATCAGGCAAAATGGGATAAAAAATCAATACAAAAAAAACCTTTTTTTTAATTCTAGGGAGGAAGGTGACAATTGACTTGAACTTATAATTGATCCAATAATTTTGGGGATTTTCTTAATTTTTGATTGAGTTGCAATTACCTAAACCTGATTTCAAAAACCTGGAGTGTTTAAAATCAATATAGAAAAGAGACCATTTTGGATGTAAAATTTATTGCCTTAGTTTACTCTCTTTTTTTTATGGTCGACTGTCTCAAGCCTTAAACCATGAGGGGGGAATGCATTTTTTGGTATTTAAAGGCTTTCATCTGAAAACTTACTTTTTTTCTTATGGAGATTTGCAACCTAACCTATGAAAGTGTCCATATAAATAAAAAATAAAATAATAAACTTTTAGCAAATTGTACTTAAAACAAGTATCCTTATACTAAAGTAACAGGATGTCTGTTTGTCTGTGTGTTTGTGTGTCTGTACCGAAGGATCTCGCTAACCGCTGAACCGATTGGGTTCTCCTTAACAGGGTAGCTTCTCATAGGTCCCGTGAAGGTTTATAACTATTTTAAATTTTTTTACTAAAGTTAAAAATGAGGTGGGGGGCACCCCCCCCAAAAAAAAAATTTTTTTTTTTTTTTAATTTTTCTTTTAAAATCTAAAATAAGAAATTGGGTTATTAAATTCGACTCTCTCCTCCTCAAGTGACCCTAGAGGCCTCTAGGGGCGTAGCCGCTAGTAATTATATATAGGAACATTGGACTGTAAATTGCAATTAACACGTTATCTACACATTTGCTCACAAAACTTTGGGTTCATGTTGAGTTGATTGGTTGGTTCCAAACAAGTTGATACGCAATTATTCAATCAATAATTGAAACACAGAATTTGCTTATTTACTGATTATTATAAGCTTATCCTTTAGAAGTGGTCATCTTTATTTTTTTATCATATCTTACAAACAAAACTAAAAAATAACTGAATTGGCTAATTTTTATTTAAATTTTGCTGGTTGCTTGATTATCCTTACCTAGAGAATAACTTAGGCTGGGGATAAAGAGAGAAATGAGAAAAGGGAATTAGAAAAAAAACACAATAAGAAATAACTATTTGATATAGGAATTAAAAAAATTTTATGCTTGTTGTTGAAACTAAGAAAATAACTGTTTTTTTTTAATCGAATTTGTTTAAATGGAGTAATTAGACAGATGTGGTAATTGGAATAACAGGATGCCAGAAAATTTGGTAAGGTCATCCGGGCAAAAAGCAAAAATAGCTTAACCTGACTTCTATAATTTAGATTCTTTCATTGTTTATAATTAAAATGTTATGATAAAAATAAGAATACATATATTAATGTATTAAGGATTTGTAGAGTTGACTTTTTATTTGGTCCAGGATTATGTTAAACAATAAACCTCCTATCATCAAACTTCTTACAAACAAAAAGAACCCTTTAACTGCAAGACCCTTTCTTAGATCATGGAATTCTATTAGTAAGACATACATAATAACCAATTATAATTTTTAAAAAGTAGACTCGCTTCCTGAGTTGTTTCATAGTGAGATATTTAAAGGAGTAGTATGATAAAAAAAAATTAGAAGGGGTAGTAAAATAGTTAGAATATGAGGAAAAGAAATTATTTTTAAGGGATAAAAAAGTGACAGGATGAGTAACAAAAGTATAATTTTTAATTTTTAAGTATCACGTTAGTAGCTGGATTGAACTATAGGTGTTTGTGTGGGCGTGTGTTTTGTTTGTGCCTAGCAACCATAAACTCGTAAACCACTGCATATTATTTTAATTTTTATTTATATCTAAAGATGCTTGGTAGGCTGGGAGAAGTATTATTAATTCGATTTGGTATTACCACCACCCCCCCCCCCCTCTTTAAAAAAAGCTTAAACGTCATTGGATAAAGCCTGTACCTGGTTGTTAATACGTTTATGTATTCAATAAAAATTCGGAAGCCATTTGACTTGTCGACACCAAAGACTTAGAATAAAGCCATGATTTAAATAAAACATGTTTGTTATTAAATTATTCTTTTAGAAAAATCAACATTTAGTTGCTGCAATTCTTTTTATATTTATTTTAGGTAAAGTATTTTATTTGTGAAGTTACTCTATACTGATAGTTCATTTTGCTTGTCTGTATGTCTGTAACTCCATCTTGAAAATATCTATAATACAAAGTAGCTTAATGTCTGTCCGTCTATCCATCCGTCTGTCCGTTCGTTAGATAGGTACCTATTTCTTTAGAAAGGTTTCCTATTAATGTCCACTGCCGCAAGAACTCCACGGCTCGGGTAACCACATATACGGCGAACAACACAGAGTAATTTGACAAAGAATAACTTTCTTGAAAATATCTATAGCTCTAAGAAAAATTCTGTATAGGAGGGTTGACTTCACCTTACCTCATAGGGCGAAACCCCTTGAGGTTAGGGGCGACACCGCTATAGTGATATATATTGTAAAGTGGCTTATATTGTGGTGCATCATTAAATATAAACTTGATATGTCTTCATGTCTGTTTTTTGTTCTCAAGTTTAATTGAATAAGAAATATAACACCCAGTCAGTCTTACGGACGTACAGAAATACTCTTTTTATTGAGTTGCTTCGTTTCCTTATAATGATTGTTAATTTCAATTATTTTGTATATTTTTAGGAATTAATGTGACACTATATTCTCATAATTTAGGTAAATCTTTTAAAATATATTTTTAATTTATTGCAGTCTACTATAGAGAGTTTTCTGCGGCTATGAAATTACAGAATATAAGATTTTCCTTTTTTTTAGGCTTTAGGGGAGAGATTTTTATTTTTTATTATCTTTACTTTCATTTTATTATTCGTGAAAAATTCTCTTTGGTGCGTTTCGGTACATGATTTTTCACCATGGCTTACAAACAATTATTTTAAGTAAAATAACATTCCGACAATTTGACAGAACAATGTAATGACATACTCTGCTTAACTGTAGAATTAAATATTAATTTTAGAGACATAACGACCATACATAGTCGTATAAAAACTACACTGAATATATTTCTAATTATTTTTATTTTAGTTTATAATAACAATGGTTCTCCAATATATGCTTTTATAAATGAGTTATCAGGTAATCATATCTTATTAGCCCCGCGTCATTTGGATGTGACGGGTTCGAATCTAGGCCCAATCCAAGTAATATTTGCAAATATGTCAGATGCGCGAAATTATCAAAGTAGGGGTAATGCATTGGTTCAAAATAAGAACACTTCATCACCATCACAGTTAGGACTTTTTATACAAATGTCATGCAATTAAAGGATGGGTTGTTTGTTTCATTAAATGTAAGTTGAGTTATAATGATAAAAAAGAATCAAACTTGTTTTAAAAGTTTAAACTACAAAAAAATAAGTGTTACATTTTTTCAAATAAAAAAAAATTCTTTTAGACTTGAAATGTTAAAAGTTGACTAAAAGGTTTAATTTAATGTAAAATATGATATTTAATTCAATTATTTTTTTTTTCAGAATCTGAGTTGCCGTATGTAATACCTAATGTTTGCATAAGGAACAACTATTTTAAAGTTTAATTTCACAATTCCCCCCCCCCCCCCCTATAATTATTTTGTGCTTCCCCTGTTTCATAATGAATTCTCGCCCATAACATAGTTAAAGTAATATGTTGATTCTTTTACCACTTTTTAGTAGCGAAGCTACTCTATAATTCGAAATGTCCGTCCGTCTGTCCGTCTGTCCGTCCGTCTGTCCGTCTGTCCGTCCGTCTAAGACAAAGTGGGGGAAACGTAATTTTCTCGGCTCCTATAAAAGATAGACAGCTGAAATTTTTAGTGAAGATTCTTATAACATATGCCCATCTAATCTATACATTGTTTTGTCCATCCGTCTGTTATTTGGGGTGCTAGATCGATTCCTACATTTTCATGTTTTTCTGATTTTCTCAACTCCTTTTTAAGATAATGGGCTGAAATTTTCAGGGATTGCTTAAATTTACATTTTACATATTCTCCTTAAGTTTTATTACGATTTTTATATTGATAGGGGTGCTAGATCGATTCCTAGATTTTTAGGTTTTCTATTGTTTTCTCAATTCCTATTCAGGATTTGCAGCTGAAATTATCAGGGATTGAATATGCTCATATTCTACATATTTCCATCAAGTTTCATTAAGATTTGTTTATAAATTGTGGTGCTAGATCGATTCCTAGATTTTTAATTTTTCGTCATATAAAAGTTGCGTGATTTTGAAGTTTTCGTAATTTCCCTATTACATTAAATATGCAGGATGACAATGGTATATTGTAAATATATTCATAATATACATTCATAATTTCTAAGCTTCGCTACTTATGGATGCTGTCATCCTTGTTTACTATACCTTTGTTTAGGGACCTTTTTTAATTGAATTCCAAGCTTCAATTTTTAAAGCTAGAATAGATATAGATAGAAAATATGAAAAATTTAGAGGGGTTCATTTTTAGTAGCGAAGCTACTCTATAATTCAAAATGTCCGTCCGTCCGTCTGTCAGTCTGTCCGTCCGTCCGTCTGTCCGTCTGAGACAAAGTGGGGGAAACGTGATTTTCTTGGCCCCTATAAAAGATAGACAGCTGAAATTTTTTGTGAAGATTCTTATAACATATGCCCATCTAATCCATACATTTTTTTGTCCATCTGTCTGTTATTTGGGGTGCTAGATCGATTCCTACATTTTCATGTTTTCCTGATTTTCTCAACTCCTTTTAAAGATAATGAGCTGAAATTTTCAGGGATTGAATAAATTTACATGCTACCTATTTTCCTTAAGTTTTATTACGATTTTCTTATTAATAGGGGTGCTAGATCGATTCCTAGATTTTTAGGTTTTCTATTGTTTTCTCAATTCCTATTCAGGATTTGCGGCTGAAATTATTAGGGATTGAATATGCTCATATTCTACATTTTTTTATCAAGTTTCATTAAGATTTGTTTATGAATTGTGGTGCTAGATCGATTCCTAGATTTTAAAATTTTCATGATTTTTAAGGTTGCGTGATTTCAAAGATTTTCTGATTTCTCTATTTTATCAACATTAATGTTTATTGTATGACACTGCTTTTTAGTAATTTTTCCTGATTTATACTCATAATTTTTGAGCTTCGCTAATTATGGATGTTGTCATCCTTGTTTATATCCCTCCCGTCCTCGCCAAAAAGCACAAAAACATTCAATTAGGGTTAAACATTTTAAAAATTGACGAATGCTTCAGAACAAAGAAGGTTGGAAAATCTGATATTGATTATATAATGTGCATAAAAGATCCCCAAAAAGACCAGGTAAGAACTTATAGTGATTTCCCTCGAAGTATATATCGGACATTAAACCCCTACTCCCTTTCTTCGGTATAAGAGGGAACAGGATCAATGATATTTAGCAAAAATAAATCTTAAATACATCTTTGATAAACGTTTTATATAATTTATAATAACCAAGGATGATAACATCTATTAAAGCAAAGCTCTAAAAGCAGACGTAATGACAAACGAACATTAACACTTTTAGAGTGTCAGAACTTGATAAGCAGAATTTAAATTTATAAACCTAAAAAATGTATTTGAATTTGTTTTAAAGATTCCCTCTATATAAATTCAGGATATGGTTCCTTTATATGGCTTGATGCTATGCTTAAAACATTGTACCTTGTTAACATTATTTGAACATTCAAAAGAATAGGATAGTTTCATCGTAATTGCACAGTAGATTTTGGTTATTTTAGGTTAGGAAATGTTAATGTTTGCCCCGTAGAGTTAGAGCCTTCCGCAGTGGCTAGAAATAAGAAATACAACGGAACCCTGTACTTTTTTCTTTTTAAAAGCGAAGCTTTTCTATAATTAGGGTCGGTCCGTCCGTCCGTCCGTCCGAGATAGATAGCTTTTATTCGTTAATTTAGGCATGTTAGAATTGTCCTATCGATTTCAAACTTTGCATGATGATTCCTGTTGTAGTTAGGTACGATTTATAAAGCGTAGCAACTCTATAATCATAACCAGAATGTCCGTATGTCCATTTATCTAATTATCCGTTTGATCTGATTTTTGGTATATTGATTCCTGGAACAACAAAGATCAATATTATAAGCGAAGCAACTCTATAATCAAGCCCTTAAAACGTAAGTATGTCCATAAACATTATCCTGTATCAAGCAGTTTTTCAAAAAATTTACTTACAATTTTGCTTCGACTCTTATACTTTTATATTCTGATGATTCAGTTTAGACACTATACAAGTGTTAATGTCCGTTTGTCCTACCGTTTCAGTGCTTTGCTTTTATGGATGTTGCCATCCTTGTTTTAAATAGACTTTCTGGTAACGAATATGTGGTTAATAACTGTGACACGAATCACCAGGCCAAGCTCGAAATCCATAGAACAATTCTAACATAGCTTAATCACGATAAGAGCTAGTCACTAAGGACGGACGAATAAACCCTAATGATAAAAAACTTGCTTTTATAAAATATGACATATTTAGAATAAAACTTATTTTTTTATTTTTATCTTAAAAAGTTATAATTCAAACACAGGAAAAATGCCAAAGTGATCAAATTAAAACCACACCAAATGTATAGGTTCTCATCATCCAGAATAGATATTTATTGCCTCGTATTATAGACAGTTTTTCGCGGATATTGAAATGAAAAAAATATAAGGTTAAAACCAATTTTGTTATACCAGAGGGGCCAAATACCGGCTAGCAAAACTGATAATATTTTTATGATAATTTTCATTTCAATATTCGCGGAAAATTGTCTGTAATTCTAAGCTATACATGATTTTTAGTATGGCTGAGAACAGGTTCTAATCCGGCGGATATAAATCGGTTTGGAAGCCATACTGGAAAACCATTTACACGGATGACCAATTTTCTGATGCAAAAATCATCTTCTTCTGAAGAAAGAGAGCTGTCAATTAAAACATCATTAGTTTAAATATAACCTAGATAGATGATTAGTTGTGGAATAAGGTTTTAAATAGGATTCCTCCATCGAGAGTAGTTGAAAATATTTAATTTTGGTTTATTATTTAATCAGTTTATAATGCCCAATAAAAAATGACGTGGTTCAATACAAATGTCCAATGATAGGCCAGTATACATTTTACCATTGGTCATTTGTATTGATGACGTATTTATAGGTAATAATAATAATGTTGGTGCTTTCCCCAAAAAGCTGAGCGAAATATGAACAAAACACTTTCCTTATTAAAAATATATTTGAAATATTATCTTTATGCATAACCTTTGTGGGGCTAAAATTTACCCAATATAACCTAACCTAACCTAAGGTAAAGCACTAACACAAAAAATACCTGTTTTTTCAATTTATTTCAAAGCAGTTGGAGGAGGGTTTGTCCGGAACTTTTAGGTAAACTGCCGCAAGCTTTCTTTAAATGAAAAAAAAACGCATCATAGACAAAGAATTTAAAGTTGTATCTACTGTAAAATGGCAGTTAGAAGCGAATATCTTGACCAAAAACAGGCTCATATTATCTTCATTCACAGGGAAAGGTTGTGCAATCAATGAATATGTAAAATGTTATTCCCTTGAGAACTGAACTACTAAATGGTCTAGCTCTACGTTGTTTGAGATATAATTTACTGTCATCAACATCCCTTTTCATTTCATATATTTTAGAAATTCCTATTTAGCAAATATTAACCCTTAGCAGTCAGGCCCATTGCCGCACCTTAATCGGTCGGGGGGGGGGGAGGGGCGTTCAACACCTCCCTCCCCCCTATTATCTCAGCTCCTATTAGATCTAAAGGTTTAAAAATCCTCTGTTTGATAAGGAATGGTATAAGTGAGTCAATGACATATTTCGCTTCCTTAACCCTTTTATTTAACAGTCTTTGTTATGTGTCATCTCCATATTTTAAAAGTCACTCAGTTATAGCCCTCTCCACACAAAGATAATGAGATAGAAAAAAACGTATGGGGGAGCATTAAACGGCTCCCCCCCCCCTCCCCTCCCCCCCCCAACTGTTAGGGGTTAAAGAGCAACATTACATTTTAAAATAAAATATTAAATTACAGAATTTAGCAATACGTATAAAATAATATTTTACATCAAATTCAAATCATCTAAAATGTACAAATTATTACTACACAAAATTATGAAAGGCTATGAAAAGTATATTTTATTTGCAATATTTGATACATGTATATGGCAGCATGTTTCATAAAAAAGGCTACAAAGTGTGGAACTTGAGTGGATTATTGTATTCTAGAGTAGACACTACATTCTTATGGAGCTTTTTAGTAGCAAAGCTGCTTGAAATGTGAGTCTGTACAAAAAGGAAGGGTGGAAACATAAATTTCTTAGCTACTTTTCAAGATGACAAATGAAATTTTGTAAATAATCCCTGCAGCAATGAGCATTTTGTATATAACTTCTTTGATCTGTTTCTGTAATTTTCTGTTTATTTAACCTCTTTTATCTTTCATCCCTCTCTTAAGAATGATCACCAAACATCTGCTCAATAACATACTTTGTTCGTTTGTCAATCCATAATTTGTCTACACTGCTACTGATAGATGTTGACTTTGTTGTATTTTTAAAAAATAACATTTTATTGAAAGAAATAGGAGAGCTTTCTAAAAAACTAGATATCAATTTAAAAGCGTCACTCCACTTACGAAATAAATGCACTTTTAGATGAAGGAAAAATTGTATCAACATTTTTCAATAGTTTATTCCCTTTAGAGAGATGAAAAATAAAATTGGGACAAATGTTACTGTAAAAAACTTCTTGAGATAGAAAATATAAAATGACAGTTTTAAAAAAAAATAAAGTTTCAAAGAATATGCTGCTTTTTATTCCATTTTTTGCTTAATTTTCAGGGACTATTGTGTATATGTGTGTGTGTGTGGGTGTGTGTATGTGTGTAGCTAAAACTTGGACCTAAGTAGTTATGGAGTAGGATGAGATATTTTTGTACAGCCACCAAGGCCAGCTCAAGCTCCACGTTCAAGACCATTATGACTTGAAACGCTGTCTCATAGGAGCTACTTATTTAACCTAACCTTAGCCGAGTATGGCAGATGTCCCAACTCCTATATAAACTACTTAATTAACTCCCTTCTTACACAACCAAGGGAAAGTTGTGTGAATTTATTGTGTCTGAGAAATTTGACTTGCTACATGGGGACCAGAACTCGAACTCTCACCACCATAACTGAGTTGTTGTTAGTTAACTGTTCCTATTTAAAAATAAACTTTTAAAAGATATTTGTCTTTTTTCTTGTCTTTTAATGAATGCACGGAAAAATAGACTACAGTATTGAAAGGAATAAAGAAAAATTGGAAAAAAGTTTTAAAATTGATCATTATTTTTTTTTCAGCAAGTCTCAGGAGCAATTTATAAAATTGGTAAGATTTTTTTATGACTATTGTCCTTGTCTCTTCTTAGGAACTTTCTTACATATTATGACTAAAATTTTGTGACATTTTACATTCTTACAATTTTTTTATTGTGTTTATCTGTTTCTGTTTGGGTAAGTGGTAAGTTAGATTATGCTTTTTTGACCAAACTTGTATAAAACTATACCTATGCAATATGCTGCAGGGAAACGGGAATATTATTCTGACAAACAATTCTAAATGCAAAAATTTCCCTCAACCCCCTTTCTTTTTTTCTCCCCCTCCTTACCCACTTTCCTTTCAGTTACCAAAAAAATAAGTTTTACTCCAACTTTACTCCAACAAAATATTCAATTTTCGGCAATTTTAAATGGAATTAATTGGCTGAATAGCAGCCCCAGACTATATGTCATTTATAAATAGCTATGTTATTACCATCCAAGTTAAAGCATACTTGTTTTTAGGGATGTATGAAGATAATGAAGTTGGAATAACAGTTGATATTCTCAAATTATATCCTCAAGCTACTTTTATAGGTAACTAATTAATTTCATTTTAAAAGATTGCGTAAATTATTCTCAGACACGTTAGACATTATAATAAACCAGATCATTACATTTTGCAGTTACTTTATGGCAGTCCTAAGATTCTACCTTTCATCCCTTTTATTAATTATAGAATCTACAATCTAGATTCTTAAAGCTTTTTGATAGAGGATTCTGAACTCAAAATCCCATAATTTCATAAAAATATATGGTTGCAAATTGAAATGTGACCCAAATGATTTTATAATGTATTATGCAATTATTACTTCCTGGACTTGGATTATACAGAGAAAGGAATTACTGGAATGCATTGTGTGGAAAACCAACATTATGTACATCACAAATCTGCACAACCTTACATTTTGATGAAAATAATTATTACAATATAAAATATATATATTTTTTAATTATCAAAGTAAATTATACTTTTCTTAAAAACATGATGTCTAAAGTATCAGATAATGCGTGTTGTTTTAAAGAAAACTAGCGGCTACGTCCCTATAAGCCTTTAGGGGCACTTAAAGTAGAAGGGAGAAAAGTACACCCCACATTTTAAATTTCAGTTTTAAAAAGAAAAAGTAAAAAAAAAATATGCTTTGTTTTAAACCCCCCTCCCCTCTAATTTTGGAGGTTTAAATAGTTAAAAACATTCCCTGGACCTTTAAAAAGCTTTACAGTAAAGAAGAACATATCAGTTAAGCGATAAGTGGTTAGTTTGATCCTTTGCTACTTTATAGTATAGTATAATTTCGCAATAATCAAAATATTTTTATTTTACAAGACCTAAAAAATTTTACTTAAATTTTATTATCATATTTATGTATATACCTAGTTATCTCTTTTTAAAAAAAAATATTTTTGGAAATATAATAGATATAAATGACAATTTAATAAGAATAAATTAGTTTTTTTTTTCATATAAAAATGTTAAATAATAAAATTTATGTATATTAATGTATTTTTAAACACCCACCCCCCCTGCAGATTATTTTCTCTTGCTAGAAAAATCCCTTTCAGTTTACTTTTAACATCCAACTAAACTCAAGGTTGATCATATTATTTTCTTCTTTTTTTAGCAACATTTTCTGCCTTTATAGTTCTACAAATTTCTTTATTTTTACCTATCTTTTAATATGTAAATTAAATTAATATGATTTATGTCATTTAGACTGACGAGGGTGCAATGTCCACCGAAATATATTTCAATAAATACCTGGGAAGTTTCAAAGACTTTTTCACTCAGTGAATTTATCATGAAAAAAGTTAGGTTATGGAAAGAAGTGTTCAGTTAATTTTGCTATGTTTATCCTCATAGAAATTATAATTGCACAACACACTAAATTCCAAGCACAGTTCATTGCACTTACACAATATTCAATTATATCAATTATTTCATTATGAAAGGATGTTTCCTTATATAGGGTGTATAACAAAATAAGCTTCTTTATTATTCTTATTCTATTTAGATAAAAATTACTTTATTACATCATTTTAAACAATACAACAAATTTTGAAAATTTATAATCTATTCAGAAATACAATCTACTTATGTTTTATGTTGCAAAAAAGCTTCTAAATGTAAATTATTATAGAATGCAATTTAAAATATGTTCTATAAATATTTATATTTGGAAATAGTATTACCTAATTGCTTTTAAAAATTTAAGTTGTAAATCACTAAATCTTCTATTTTGCAAAATTTAACACAGTAAGTCAACCTAACAATAATATATTATTTTATTTCCACAAATTCAATTTATTATGATGGATCTGTGAAATTGCATATTATTTTTTGGTATTATCCTCCTAGAATTTTTTTTTTCAATATTGAAAATTTGAGTACCCCCCCCCCCCCCCCCCCCCCCGACAGCGAACTATGAACTCTGGCCGCAGCGCTCGGCTCCCTAGCCTGCCTAGCCGCAGCGCTCGGCCCCCTTGCCTGCCTAGCCGCAGCGCTCGGCTCCCTAGCCTAAAACCTAACCTAACCTAAAATAGTTGTTCGTCGGTAGTCGGGGGAGGGGGGTACAAAATTGAAAAAAAATTGAAAAAAAGTTTTCTAAGAGGATAACGCCTATTTTTTTCTTTGTGTAATTTTTTTCTTTTTCAGATTTAGGATCAAATATTGGAACCCACAGTTTAACTGCTTTGGCAATGAATACAAGGTAAGTTTTATTTGTAGAAATGCTATTCTTTAACTATTTTTTGTTAGTAAGTCAAGAAGTTATTCTAGTCAACCTTTATATAAGAGATATATAATGTCTGGGGCGGGGGAGGTGTCTGTGTGCCTCTAGCTAAAGATCTTGAATCTATTGGAATGATTCTCTAGAACAAATTAATTCTATGTGGTGTATGGTCAAGGATTGTGTTTTGTATTATTTGAGAAGAATATGAAATAAGTCTGGACAAAGATTCCCTTTCGTGGCAACGCCTCTTAAGGGATTTCGTCTATTTTCACAGTAGCTTTTCCCCTATTTCTAGCCACTGCGGGGGGCTCTAGCCCTGCGCGGCCAATTGCCTAACCTTGCAGGGCATTTACCTAACCCAACTTAACCTAACCTAATACAACCTAAAAAAAACTAATGTGAAAATACGACGAAACGCCCCTTAAGAATCGTTGTCACGAAAGAGACTATACCCAAAGATTTTAATAAGAAAATGATAAGTGAAGGCAGTACTTAGGATCTGAATGAAGTAAAAATAAGTTAATTTAAAACTAAGGGATTTTCATTAAAATAGTTTGAAAATTCTATAGGGATCGATCTAGCACCTCAAATAAAAGACAGATGGATAAAGCAATGTATATATTAGATTAGATATGTCATAGGAATCCTCACTAAAAATTTCAGCTGTCTATCATGAATACGAGCCGAGAAAATCACGTTTCCCCCATAGCGTTGCGAACTGACGGACAGACAAAGTGAATTATAGAGTAGCTTCGCTACTAAAAATAAGGAAAATAGAAAACAAAAACATACCCATAAATAAATGTAGAAACTATATATTATTTGCTTTTTCTGTTGGAAATTTCTAGAATGAATAGAAAGACAAATTAGGCATATAATGATATCTCATCAAATAAATTCATATATCACATTTTTTTTACATTCAACATCCTAGATTTTATCCTTTTATAAAAGTAACAGGATCTGTGTGTCTGTCTGTCCGCCTGTCCGCCTGTACCGAAGGATATTCATGCACACTGGACTGGTATGGTTCTCCTTTACAATGTAGCTTCTCATATGTCCTGGGAAGATTTATAGCTTTTTTGGGGGGGGAGGGTAACAACACCCCCTCAAGAAAAATCGCACCTAGAAAAAAATACTGAAATGATTTTTAAAGTACAGGTAGAGACCGCAATCGGCATAGAAGACATATTAAACCAAAAAATACAGACCTTTATGGGCGTAGCGGCTTGTAGGATTGTACATTATTATATATAAACATAATATACAATATTATAATGTAAAAAAACACTACATGATCATCCATTTCTAGAAAGAAAAAAAATACTTTTGATCTTTACAAATTATTATTTGATTTCTTCTTGTTGAACTTTACCACAAGCTATAAAATAAAAAAAATTGTGTACTGGATAGTTTAGAGGCCAATTTACACTGTTTAGTTTTAAATTCTTGTTTTATGTAAGTGATATTTTTTGTAAATACAATAAATTATTTAATGGATATTTTAGTAGTACAGCTATACTATTTTCAGTTTCAAAAAAAAATATTTTGAGATTGATTTCACAAAGTTAAAAATATTAATTGCTATACCAAGAAAAGACATATTCTGCATTTTCTCAGAACTTCATCCTATATTTGTTTCAAATTCTTTACTTATTTTTATTTTAGTGTGGTTTCTGTTGATCCAGTAGCTAAAAATTTAGCTTATATCAGGTAAACTATAAAGTAATGTGTTCCGTCTCTAAAGATTTGTTTCCTTCACTATCTCACGTGTTATTTTTTTATCTATCTATCTTTTTTAAATAGATTTCTCTAAGCTTTTCTTACTATCTAAAATTCAAACTGTTTGATGTTTCTCTTTAATTTCTTTTTACTTACATATTTTTTAAATTTTTTATATAATGCATTTTATATTATTTTTAGTTTAAGTGCCAATCTGAATAGAAAATCAGAAAATATTAGATTTATAAATAATGCAATCAGGTTAGATGCAATTTAAAAAAAAAAAAACTTTTTTTCTCAGCAAAATAGTGTTTATTTATAAATCAGATGTGAATTCTTAAAAAAACTGTTGCCTCACTAAAATTTTAGTGAGGCAAATTAGCCCCTCTAAATTTTTAGCAAGCCCCACTGATTTTAGTGAGGCAAATTTTTGTAAAGAATTCACTTCAGTACATAAAATTTTAGAAATGTTTATTGACTGATTTATAATATGATTTCAAATAAGTTTACAAATAGTAGTTTTTTAATAATTACCACCAAAAAAAGTATTTATGTTATCAAACAAGGATGACAACATTAAAAGGGAGTAAAGCCTAAATATCATAAATATAGGCAAAGGAACCAAGTGAGTTAGGAACAGAGGTTTAGAGGTCGTTAAAATGAGAGAGAGGTTAAGAAAGAAGGAATGACATATGTTAGAAAGTCACGAAACCTAAATAAATGACTATATCTATTACTGCATAGACCGGCTGACTGTAGGACCAAGTAAGTTTTGTACTCTTTGGTTATATAGCAGCTTCACTCCTAATGAATTGATTTACTAGATCCTCATATAATTTTAGTGATGTTCGAACAACATTATATGCAGAAGAGAATGAGCAAAATGAAGGTATAGTTATACTGCATCGTATTATAGACAGTTTTTCGTGGATTGTAATAGGAAAACTCATAAGATGAAGTTAAGTTTTGTCTGTCCCGAGGGGGATCCAATATATTGAAAAGTAGAGGTAGATAATTACTGGTATTTTTGCCTGAAGTTTGGACAATGCACAATCCAATTAAGATCTCCTAAGTTTTGGAACTAACAAATTGCAGACCGAAAATTTATGAAATTATAAGTTCATTGTCCCCTCCCTCCTTACTAGGATATAGCAACTACATAATCTGTAAGTCAAAGTGAGATAATTTAGTCATCCCTTTAAAATCTCCAATAATGAAGTGTGTCTATATTTGTACTAAAATTTCATAATAATTACAGCCAAAAAATACATATTTAGTGAATTTTAGAATGTACTATTGGTAAGTGTAGTACTATAGAATTTACTAATTTATTTTTTTTTTTTGGGGGGGAGGAAATTTTACTTCTGTACACACTCACTTACACAGACTGGCAGAGATCCTTTTACTTTGTTATACAGATTAATAAGTAATAGAGTAGCTTTGCTAAACCAAAAAGATGGATAGATTGGCAACTTTATATACAAAGTAAGGAACTATGTAAAGCTACCCTGGGAAGGAGAACCATATTGGCAAACAGACAGACAGACAAACATAATGTTACTTTATTATAAGGATAAGATAGTTGAGTTTAGGTTAGGTTAAATATGTTTAGTTTAGATTTTACATAGGTAATTAGGCTGCCACAATATTTTAAACTCTTGTAGGTGCAAATCTAGTAAAAGTGTTCTTAAATAATGATTTTTTAAAATTTTATTATAAGTGCTTTAATGTATTAACATCCAATAATTGTGTCTCACATAGTTTGTCTCCTAAGCTGGATCTTTAAATCGTTTTTATAGTGCGCTGAATCGGGGCGATTCAGAGGTGATTTGTAGGTGCGCTGGTGGTTAGCCACAGCGCGCCTATAAAACATTGATATTTAAAAGATTTTCGGCGCGGTGTTGTTAAATCGCTTGCGACACTCAATAAAATATCGATCCGCGCCAGTACAACTTTATTACATAAGCCGCGTCAGTAAGGCATTTTATGTAAAATTCCGTGTCAGCATGGTATTTTATATAAAACATTAATATATAATTTATTTTAAAAATAACTATAAAAATGTTTTCACAATAGTTTTGCAATAAAATATTAAAGTAATTTTAAAAAAATATTTATTTATTAAATAAATCACCCCGATTTAAACCGGCAATGCCACTCGGTGAGTGGCGTTGCCGCGCCGGGCCCGCGCCACTGCCCGATTCAAATCGCCCATGCAAATTCGATTTAAAGATTGATATTAATAATTTGATGGTGCGCCAAATGAATCGCCCCGGTTTAAATCACCTATAAACGATTTAAAGATCGAGCTCTAATCAGATGCAGGGAAAGATAATAGAAAATCCAACTCACCTAGATGATAATACAGGAAGAAAAGGGACAATGGGCTGTTTATTACGCTTGTCCCCAAAGTTTTATTCGTTTGCCTAACAATTTAGGTGATCTTTATTCAATTTTGATTAGTTGGTTACCTAAGTTAAGTGTCAATCACTAATTGTAATAAAAAGAAGGGATAGGTTTGTGTATCATCATTGGGGATTTAAATAAATTTATAGGACATTGTCTTATCCTGTTAGATCTACTTACTTATGATCATATCATAGAAAAAATAAAAATTTTAAGCCTAGCCTACTAAAACAGTACTTTTCTGGAAACCATTATTACACTTATAAAAACCAACAGTTAATTATTTAACCATACCTACTAACGTAGTCTGCCCCCTCCCCAAAGGCTTACATACCCCTGGCAAATCTCTGTGCACTTACCTAAATATCTTTCTCTGTTTAAGCTTTCAAATAGGATTTGCATATTTATAGAAGAATAGCCAGAAATGTATAAGTTAGTAAAGAAATATTTCAAAGTTACTTAACTAAATCTTAGGCATCCTATTATATAAAGCAATAAGGTTTTTTTCGTCTGAAGTTTAATATCTCAACATATACTGAACCAATAAGTTTTATGTAAGCTTCACAGTGGCCATGTGATGATTTTAGGCTATTTTATATTCAGATTTAATTTCTAATACATAGCCCCTGTATGCTAGGGGCATAGCATCTAATATGTGAGACAGAAATACTTTTCAATTCTAATAAATCATGAGATAATTTTTAATGCCTTAAAACCATCCTTATGTGTATATATTCTAGCGTTTAGGCACTTAGCGTATAGGGGAGGAAGGGGAGTAAATTAGTACAAAGCCATCCAAGAACTTGAATTAAATAAAATAGCATTGAACCATCCCCATTAGTATGTGAAGCTTTCCTTAAATGTAAGACTCAATTGGTTTTGTTGTTATCGAGATCTTAACGTTCAAACAAACCAAAAACCTTAACTATTACTTACTAGGATATATGCGTATGAAGATATAAAATTTATAAAATATATTTCTTATTATAGGATAGCTAGGGTAGAATTATCTATCTGGTGAATCACCTTATCTATTTCTGTATATTTTTCTTGCTAATTAGTGTAGAACTTTTTAACTTTTCTAAGTTTGGCCACTATTCATAGATTCATTAAGCGTTTAAACTTTCAAGCTAGCTTTACATTTCCTATAATATTCGAAGTCTATGCTTTCTCTCATAATGTCTAACTCTAGCGACCACCAACCTATCCTCCCTCAGTATTTTTAAAAATAGTATGAAAATAAGGAAGGAGTTAAATTTTTTGTTGTCTTTATATCTAAGCACAGCAGGGCCTATACCTGCAACCTTGCGGGTCTTTCTCCACCTAATATAACCTAACCTAACAAGACCTAAAGTAAACACCAAAAACTTATCCCCCAACCGCTTCTTCACTTATATAGATTTAATTTTAAAGAAATTGGGTTTGAGGGGGGGGGGGATGTTCTATGCTCCACTATGCTTTATGAGGGGAAAAACCTTTGAAAAACCTCTAAATTATTATTTTAAAAAGAACCTTTTGCTACTATGTCGGATAAGTGTCAAAAATACGTAACTAGAGTAGGGGGGATACCTTGACAAAAAATAGTCGCAAATATTACCATTCACAGTTAGCATTTTACCGACAAAGGTTGTTCAATAAAATAGTTGGTTGTCTAAAGGATGTTACTTCAAGGTATTAGGGGTACCAGCCTTACATTTATTTAAAGGAAATAAACAGTTATAAAGCAGTTTTGTAAGGGCACCGATTCATTGTCAGATATCTGAAGGATAAGACATTTGACGATAAATAAAAGTAACTGCCCATAGAAAATAAACAAAATTATCCCTTTTCTTGTAAAATAATATTTTTATAGTTAGTTACTGTTAGTTTGAACCAACCAATCAAGCTATGAGAAAAGTACCAAAGTTTTCAGCCAGCTAATTAGAGAGAATCTGGGACCCTGATAATCTATACTACATTGTCCCCTCCCTCCCTGATTCATGGTGCATAAATTACAATGGTTTCAACTTTATCTGTCTGAAAAGTTTGAACATATAAAAACATTGGTGGCACATAGTTTATATAACCGTTTAATTCCAGTTACAAGTGGCTTTTACACAGTTTTGATTTACCCACTCTTAGTTTTATACATTGAATGAGTTTATTTTTATTTATTTATTTTTCGTTTTAATTCATGAAATCTAATAAGAAAAAGAAACATTATTGATTAAATCATTTAAAAGCAAAGGAGACTTTATCTATGTATGTTTCTTAATATGTCCATATGTTTATTTTTTAATATTTTTTTTATGTTATAGCGTTAAAACGTTCTTGTTTTTAAACTCTACTTTGTGCATGGTTTCAAAGATTCTTATTCATATAAGATATTAGGGTATAGTTCCTTTCGTGGCAACGCCGCCTCTTATTTTTACAGTAGCTTTTCTCCTATTTCTAGCCGCTGCGGGGCCAATTGCCTAACCCTGCGGTGCAATCACCTGACCTAACCAAAAATAACCTATTAAAAGACATTTTGAAATTTTGAACAAGATTCACGCGGAAATGGGGTATTCCTATCCAGTTATTTGTTTAGGAATGAATATTTTTTGCCCGAGCGAATAAATGATGGATCGATAGCTCATCATTTATTCATCATTTATTCGGGGGAAAAAATGACTACCTCAGGGAGAAAAAAAGAATATTTACATCCACTATTCAAGGGGTCGTTTATGTGAGAATGATATTTCACCAATGAGAATATTATTTCACATTTCTGAATGCAGTTTTTAGTTCCTATGTATATTAAAAATTACCAATAGTCCATTTCCTTGAATATACAGATTTCAATAAAAGGACATTCATACAAACTCTCTAAAAATAGCTTAAAACCATGTTAGGAACAGTAAAAAACTTATATAATGCTTCAGTCAGACATACGGAAAGAGATACGTAGGGCTAATGTACCACCTCTCAAGGAAATAGCCTAAAACCTTGGAACCTAAAACCTTAAATTTCGTTCTTTTTTCCATCCATATGGAATTACTCCATCTAATCAATAACTTTCGAAGTAAGAGGGGGGTTATTTCTATTAAGGACTAACCTATGATGAAAGGTTATAGAGTATCTATGAAACAAACCAGGAAATACATTTAAAGAATAGATATGATCTAGAGACATACTCCCTAAATCAACCTATAGGAGAACAGTGGAGGTACAATCCAGACATGGCATTGGTTAAAATTGTGTACAGATTTTGGAAGTAAAGGGAAAAAATTTGTCATTTTCGTTCGCATAAATAGTCGTATTTCTTAAGAAAATTGTGGGTAAATTATATCGTGTAAAAATTTATTTTCTAGTATAGTGTGAAGTACATAATTTATTATTTAATGTTAGTCTGCTAGGAATTTCCTTTTTAATTTTAACGAATTTTGGAATCAGATAGACCATCTAGATATAATTTGTCTATTATTTAAAGGAAGGAATCAGATATATAATATTTAATTCATCAGATAACTAACTTTTCCTCTTTCTACGAAGGTCAAAAATAAATATAAATACATTATGTTTAAAGCAGAAATGTTAAGAAGGGAGGTGATCATCCCCCTACACCTCTTACACCCCTCTTAATTTCTGTTGGCTTTTTAAAAATCAGCCTCCAAGAAAAATTTTGAAATCTATAGTACAATTCAAACATTTAAAATCAACAAAAATATGTCCGCTACAAGCGGACAAAATCACCCTAATTATAGAAAAGCTTCGCTTAAAAAAAACATAGGAAACGTTAGAAATATGTAGCAAGAGTGTCATAAAAATAAATTGTTAATTTTTCAGGTGGAGTTGTTTTTATCAACAACAAACAAATTAAACAGGTAACAAGAATAGTTATGTCTTCATCGCAGCGCAGCAATGGCAATAATGTCCAAAAGTAACCCGCGACCACGGCTTAGCACGTAGTGCCGTAGAGGAGGTAATGAGTTCGAATCTCGGTTCAAACCCGTATTACAGCTTGAGACGCGAAAATGGTACCTAATGTCAGATAAGCGTCATTGATAGTAATATATGGGAAACTTATTACCTTGCAGAGTTGGGGGACTTTCAGACATGTCTGCAATATTAGTTATTAGGTACTAACTAAAAAGATATTTCACTACGATGTTATCAGCCGTCCGTCCCCTTAGGTATTTTTTAGTAAGAGGTGTAATAACCAGTTAGTAATTCGATTTTGTCAGCCACGACCATAAAGTATAAAAAAGACATATACAGAATAGCTTTACTCTATCAAAAATTGCAAAAGTATTTTGTTTTTTCTTCTTTTCTATCTTACATTTACGTTAGACTTAACTCTTTGATGGAATTTTTTAAAAACCTCAGATTATGTTTTTCTCCATCCGTATAAAAAGTAACAGGATAACTGTGTTTCTGTCTGTGTATACCAAAGGATCTTATAAAGCACTGAACCGATATAGTTCTTCTTTACAATGTAGCTTCTCATAGGTATAGGGAAGATGTAGCTTCTAGGGGCGTAGACAAGTTTTTTTTAAGTAGTTCGATGTTTGCTACATTGAGTAGGGGTTCTAAGAAATATTGAATTGGCCATTGGCGTTAAAGCTTTTTGAAATAGTTCTATTTGAATATTATTTCTTGAAGAAATGTTTTAATGCTATCAAATTATTCATTTAGGCCTAAAAAAGTAACAACTATAACAAAAGCATAAGTGACAAACAAATTGATATAAACCCAGAACCACTTCATTATGCAATCTACATTTTCCTGGATATTTTGTCTAGGGTAGTCCATAAGTGTACAGCTTTACAGTACATTGTTTATATTTGTTAAAGCAACATGTATAATAAAAGAAAAAGATTCTTTTTAAAGTAAAATGCTTATATTTCAATCAAAATCTATATTTTTCTATTTTTTACCGATCCACTTCATTATGCAAATCAAAAGAAAATCAATGGGAAAACGTTTGTTTTGCACTTTTCTCCACTTTTAAAAAATAATTCTGATAAAATAACAATTTTTTAAGGGATTTATGCATTAATTATAATGAAAAACAGTTTAAGGTAGATTTTAATGATTTTTCTAAATAAGAAAAAATTGAAAAAAAGAAATTCTATCCCTATCACTTTAGAGGACAGCTGCTGACCCCCAGTCTTATGGATGAAGCTAAATACATGTTAAAGATAAAAATTACCCTGAAAAGTATACAAAAATGTTTTTTGATGTGTTAAAAAAATCCATTTTAAAATCTTGATTTTGAGGATGATGGCCTTTAAGATGCTCTTACTGGTGGTGAAGGTGAGCTAAATGTTAGCTAAGTGCATGACCATTACAACAACTTGTCTATTAACCTATGTACCATTTTTTGTAGTTATAGCAGCCTCCAGTGGAGCCTCTCGACATGAAATATAACCATTATCTAAAAACTACATTATTTACTTTATGAATTTTAGTAATTAAAATTGCAATTTTTTTCTTTTTTAATATTGCTTGGCTGGAGGCTGCTATGACTACAAAAATTGGACCATAGTTCAATATATAAGTTTTCATCATGGGCATGCACTTTGATAACATTTTGCTCACCATCACCACCAGTAAGAACATCTTAAAGGCCATCATCCTCAAAATCAAGATTTTAAAATGAATTTTTTTTAACACATCAAAAAACATTTTTGTATATTTTTCAGGCTAAATTTTATTTTTAACATGCATTTAGCTTCATCCATAAGACTAGGGGTCGGCAGCTGTCCTCTAAAGTGATAGGGATAGAATTTCTTTTTTTCAAATATTTCTTATTTACAAAAATCATTAAAATCTACCTTAAACTGTTTTTCATTATAATTAATGCATAAATCCCTTAATAAATTGTTATTTTATCAGAATTAATTCTTAAAAGTGGAGAAAAGGGCAAAATAAAAGTTTTCCCATTGATTTTCTTTTGATTTGCATAATGAAGTGGATCGGTAAAAAATAAAAAAAATATAGATTTTGATTGAAATATAAGCATTTTACTTTAAACAGAATCTTTTTCTTTTGTCATACGTGTTGCTTTAAGAAATATAAACAATGTACTGTAAAGCTGCACACTTATGGACTATCGTAGACAAAATATCCAGGAAAATGTAGATTGCATAATGAAGTGGTTCTGGGTTTATTTCAAATGGATATAATCGTCTACAAACAAATATTTTAATCAAAAAGTTTATCCATCTCGAAGAGCAGAACAATTTTGTCATAGTTATATGAAAGGGATTTAAGGATATTTCACCTGAAGATTATTCTTCAATAGGTATTTTTGTAAGAGACCACTAAAGCAATAAACTGTAAATTAAATGATATTTTGGTGTATTCCTTCAAGAACTGAAACCCCTTGCACTTATTTTTTTTTTTAGAAAAACTGAATATAAGGGAAGGGGAGGTGTTTTTTCCTATGCATTACTCCTGTGGCACTTCGTATTGCCCAAAAACACCTAAACAACCCATTTTAAAATCTATTTCAATGTAAGTGGTGGGGGATGAATGGGAGTTTTAGGTCTTAAACTAGGAGCTTTTAGGGAAACCGCCGAATTTTCTCTGAAAACAAAGTTTAAATTTTACTGAAATGGCTTATAACTCCGTGACTTATTTGAGTGTATGTTTTGAAAACAAGACAAATTTTTTTCTCATGTTTTTCTTTCAGTTTTAATTTCTCTAGAGTGTGCTTTTATTGGCTTCCTTAAAGTACGCAGAGATAGATAGATAGAAGCAAGGACATCCAAGCAATTTATTTTCAATGGGGGGGGGGGGGGGAGGAATAAGGAAAAATTTATACACAGTTTGTCAAATTTACTGTGTAGAAAGAAATTACCCTCCCTCTCATTTTTTTTTGTGGGGGGAGAAATTAAAAAACTCATTTGGGGTGTTAAATATAAAAATTAGCTGGATTAAAAAAAAGAACTAAGATCATTAAGCCATGTAAATTTTAATTTGGGAGGGGGGGGGGGGGTTGGTGCGTGGTGAAAATTGTAATATAGTTTTAAAATTTTAGGAGGCCCAAAATTTCTTTTGTGGCGGGGTTAGGGGGAGGGGTATTTAGCATCCTTTAAAGCAAACCATTGCCATCCTTGGATACACAAGTATACATAAAAAATAAGATTACTAGATGATGCTATTGCTAATGTTTCAGGGCTTAGAGACAACATCCATAAAGCTAGAAGATCTACTGGACTATTTGAATCCGTCAACAGCTGTTCTTAAAGTTGACGTAGAGGGACATGAGTGTAAGGTGAGTGAGTCAATAATATGTAATAGGAATAACTTATAGACCATAAGTATATAGAAGTACAATAAAAACGAATTTCAATAGTAGCAGAGCTTTTAAATGATAAGCTAACAATAAATTTAGAAATAGACAGCGAAATATTACAAACCACCTTAGATTATATGTAATAAAAAAGAAAAAATGGGCCGTTTTTTGCGGGGGTCAATCCTTTTTCAATGGTTGATGTTTTTGAATGGAGGGAAAAACCGATCTTTCCATGTACACAGACGGACAGATCATACTACTTTTGTTAAAGGATTACAATTTGAATGAAAATAAATGTGTTTACTTTTTAGGTTCTAACAGACTATCTATTAAAGAAAAACAAGGGAACAGCAAATAATTATTTATATGCGAAGCCATAATTGGGATCAGTCCGGTAGTTCATACCGAATCGCCTCGCCACCCCCCCCCCCCCTCCACTCACGATCGTTAAGGGTTAAATTTGCCGCCAAATTAAAACAATCATATGCCTCCTTTGTCTGGACACATCTATGTTAAAAAACATGATTGGTTCATTTTGGCGGCAAATGATAAATTCAAAAATAATAACGTATAATGGTTCATTTTGGCGGGAAACACAGAAATTCAGAAATACTAAATACTTTATTATTGAATTTTTTTTTAAATTTAAGCTGAATTTTTAAAAAAAATCAATATTGCTGTTATATTTACAGAAAGTATATATTCCCTATATCCTAATGGAATGGATGGTTATATACCTAAACATAAACAAGGAATGTACAGACATTGATTCTTTATTAGAGGTAAATATAATTGTTGAGTAGCTGCACTCTCCGATCTAGAAATTTTGTCTCATAAAATTCAATCTAATAATATGAATGAAGAAATGTTTTATTTGTATTATTTCTCCAACTAAAGCTTTATCATAAGAAATTAATTAATTCAAAGAAAGCTTATTACACGAATGAAATAAATTTTAAAAAATTGCCAGCAATATTTTTATCTACGCTGTATTCCTATTGTTTATAATAAATGATGATAGTTCTGTATTTATTTAACTTATATTTATCAGGCAGCTTTTAGTGATTAATAAAAAATGACGTCAAACAATATAAATGACCAATGATAGGCCAGTATACATAGTAATTGACCATTGAGTAAGTGTATACTGGCCTATCATTGGTCATTTATTATTAGACATAATAAGTTGCTTCTTCAACTTGTTAAAAAGCTTTGTTAAAGTCAAGATACCATTAAGTAACCTATAACATGAGCAAAACTGCAAGGAGGGAGGAGAAATTTGAACTGTAAATTACACTGGTGTCAAAAACTTTGGGTACTTAAATTGAATATTTGATTCGTTTGTCCCATATCTATCGCTGTTTAAACAATTCAACCATTAAATTTAATTTTCCAGAAGGGATAATTTTGTCATTATTGGGAATGTATAATCAATTATCAACCATTGTCTTATACTTGACAAAAAAAGCTATCAAAAGAAAACCATATAAAAATCTTTTAAAAAGTTAGTAATAAGTCTCAAGATAAACAGTAGAAAATCAGATAACAAGATAGCAAATATCTAGATATAAAATGTACATAATTTGTAGAATGCTAGCTGTAGAAAGGAATCTTTTAAAAAGAATTTTAATCAAGTTACCTAAAATTTATCAAAGATTGTTTAATAGAAGTAGACAATTTCAGCAAAAATTATATTTAAAATATTGAATTTTGAGGATAGCGGAAGATGTAAGGAAAATAGCTTAAAACCACCTTAATATATCTATAAAGCTAACGCTTACCTGAAAAGTACAACCAATTTGGACCTGCAATTTCCGATAGCTTTAGTTGCAGACCAAAAAAAAACCTTACTACTTTATATTACAGGATTGATTAAAACTTTTCGAGAATTTTAAAATAAAATTTTACTACCTTATCCTAACCACTTTTATAAAATATCAAAGTTTAATTTGTTGAAATAACTTTGTTCTTGAAGTTTAATTCTTGCATTAAAATTTAGTTGCAACCTATTACAAATTATAAAATTGTAGTGGCTTTTAAATTAATAGCAACACTATTCCATAGATAGGGAATGTACTTATGCAAAAAAAAAATTTTAATTGTTAATCAGAAGTTTAGGTATCCTTACATTAACAAATTCAACATTCAAGAAATTTTTATTAATTACTGAAATAGATGATACTTCATATAGACATAATTGAATTTTAGGACTTTATAATAAAGCGGCTAAGCTTATAACATAATACTTAATCGTCCTAGAAAACAATATATTAAAATCCTTCTTGAAGTAATTATAAAGCTTTCTAAATTGTACCTAACTGTAACAGAAATTGCAATTCCAAGTTCGAATTTGATAGGACATTTTAAACACGCTAAAATGAGCAAAAATAGCTATCTGTTATTAACGGATCGAAAAGTAAGCGCTAATTATAATTCCTTTAACTCGAATATTTTATGATTTTAGCATTTGTAAAACAATCCTTCCCGTTCTGTCATACATCATTGAGAATACTAACCCTAAAGTGTAAGATACCATATCATAACTCTTATGGATCTTGTCTTCTTCGTAATTTAAATGCTATTTATGGCTATGTGCATAGTAGACCAGTTCAATTTTTCACGTTTTTCTAATAGGTAATAGTATAAAATGTCTATAGATATGAGCACTTTTGTAACAATGACAGTAACTACTTAATCAACTGAAAATGAATTAAAAACAAATCCTAAAATTAAATAAATTGACAATATATCAGCATAATGTTGCGGTCCTTTAAAAAATCTGAACTATTAAATCTTATATTTTTTCATTCACCTTTTTGCTAAAAAAAAACAACCTATACTACAATTAGATACTTTTTGTGTTTATATTTCATTGTTTATTCAAAAGTACTTGAATCTATTTGGACAATGATTGTACTTTATACTTTGTAGATAAAGTTACCAATCTATCCATCTTTTTGTTCATTAAAGCTACTCTATTACTTATAATTATGAATGTAATATCCTTATAATAAAGGGAAAGGATCTTTTCTGTTTGTGAGTGTACCGAAAAATTTCGCTAACCGCTGATATGGTTTTCCTTTACAGTGTAGCTTCTCATATATTTTGGGAATGTTTAAGAGTAATCACAAAAAATTCTAAATATATATAATCTTGATATTTTTAGGTAAACAGAAGATCTTCACAAAACCTCTAGTTACCATTTAAAGAGCTTTAATACTATTAAAAGTCTATGTAAGAAGTAAAGTTACCCAGGGATAGGGCAATAAACAAAAATTGATATACAGTCCAAACGAAGATAAAAATCAGTGGTTAGAATGTTTGGGTATAGTCCTTTCCACGACATATCTCCATAAGGAGCGATTCTTCGTATTTTTCACAGTAGCTTTTCTCCTATTTCTAGCCCCTGCGGGGGGCTCTAACCCTGCGGGGCCAATTACCTAACCCTGTGGGCAATCACCTAACACAATATAACCTAACCTAACCTAAAATAACCTATAAAAAGCCATTTTAAAATACGAAGAATCGCTCCTTATGGAGGGATGTCGTGGAAAGGACTATACCCGAATGTTTGAACAGTTAAAGCAAGTTATTGAACCAACTAATCAAAATTTGATAAAGTATGGCCAATATTTTTAAAGCCAATGTATAAAAACTCTGGGTACCAATATAATTTACAGTCCAATGTCCCTCCTCCCTACTTTTTTTTCTTCATTATTTCTTGATTCTTTAGTAATGAAATGGCTCAAAAATGACTATATTGTCAAAAAACATTATTTTCAATTCTTTTTATTGTAAATATTTTAATTCCTGTGGAAACAATGGTCCTTGTAAGTTCTTTTGCATCAAGAGTTTAGCCAAACATTTGTCAAGTAAACTTTTTTTTGTGCACCAATTACTTGCTATTTGATTTATTAGTTAGAGACCAGCTACAATAGAGATAGGCAGAAATAGAGCAACAGATTTGTATAAAAATATTAGATTTTGCCCTCCTCCAAATGAAAATTTAAACTCCTTGAGGGAGCAACATGCACTAACAAATATTTGGGTATGCCATATGAACTCCCCTGATTGTATTTACTGCTGCTATGCCGACACGTGAAACTAATAGTTTAAGATGGGGGGATGCCTTAACCTATATAGGGGTGCATCTTATTACAATGTACTGTGAGGATTCTCAGACAAAGGTCGTATGTTATAGTTGTCTGTTAGGGTAATAGAAAAAATGGAAAGGACAATTGATTTAAATAAATCCTTTAAGAGATCACATAGAGTTTTTTCTAGGGATATGTATAAAACACATTACACATTCTAGGAGTTAATATTTCTATTGTCTGGAGGAAATGGTAGAAAGAGAAGGTTTTGGAAAAGTAGATTATATTCTTACATTACTACGATTGTCAAAATTATGATTTGTGTTTATTTAGTCAATGAAAGTGTTTTAAGGAAGGGCATTTGATTGAAAAAGAAAATAATTTCTTTAAACAAATATATTTATAAATAACATAGTATCTAAAAACATGTACTAGAAATAAAATAAAAATTATTGTAGTTTGCGTTCATTAAAATTGAAATTCGAGTTCCGATAATTTCAAAAATGTTTTGTAAAAAATAGTAGAATCAATGCAATTTACTATTATTATGCGCTAAAAATTGACATTATTCTGCTATTTTAATGCTTTGATAGAACACCAAAGTAGATCAAGTGCAAATGAAAATTGTCATGCGACCCTAGTGGTGTTTTCACATAATAACTAAAAATCATATCAACAAAGCTACACCTGGATTAATATTTTAAAGTAAAATCATCTTAACTTTTAGGGGGGGTGGGGGCTACCCATTAATATTAATTATTATGGCATTTAAAACAAAGATTATTTATTTAAAGAGTAAGTTTTAAACCATTTCTTTTAATAGGTAGTTATAAATCTATCTCAACCATAACATTTGAAATTAGTAACTACTGCTGCTTCATAACGAAATATATTCTAAAGAAAAAAATCTTCATTATCCATCACAACTCTTAATGAAATGAATCAAGATTATTTAGCTTGGTCCGTTTACTTATGAGTCCCTATAGTTGCTCAATTGTATGGACAACAAAATCCTGTAATTTTTAGTAGCCCAGGAATTGTACAGAAGTCACGGTTAGACCCTCAGATGTAAAAACTTTATTTTAGTGTTTGGCCAAAATGACTTAGCAATTGTATCTGTAAGTACGTCTAATAACACCCTTTGCTATTTTTAAAATCCTAGAAAATTTTTTTTGCAAGAAAATTGCATAAATTAGCAACCTTTTTTAGAACCACTACATAACTTGAGTTTTAAAACTTTTTATATAAAATCCTTTTTACAAAAAATATCAAAAATTACTTAAAATTAAACCTGAAAGAAAAAAATCTCATTACACGTGTTAATTTGCATGTTTTAGGTCTTTTTTTGAGGAAAGTATAACTTCCACATTTTTGACAATAATTATATTTTTTTAACATTTCAAAGTAAAATATAATAAAACTTAAACGATTTTTCTTGAATTATCAGTTGAAAATTTCATCAAACATGCAATTTAAGTGATGAAAATTTAATAAAATCATTTTTTGAATGTTTAGAATTACCAATTTTCTACATTTAAAACAAAATGTTAACAAAATTTAAAAACATTTTAACATATAACTTCAAAAATCAATAACATTTTATAAAAAGATGTTTCAAAAAATAAATCATTAAAAGGTATTAAAATGCATTTGAAATTACTTAAAATTAAAACGAGAACATCTTTTTACACTGTATTCTGTGTAATAGAGTTTAAATGACATGATTAGTGAATGAAATATTTCCTAAACTCATTAAGCCTTTTTGTGACTATATTAAAAATAATTTATTTTGTTTTATATATTGTTTTTTTATTCAAATATTTGACAAAATTTTCCCTACGTCAATAAAATAAAGTCAGTTTTTTACTGTTTCCTGGTTTTTCTTTATAATTATAACAATTAAATATAATATAAATCTTCATTATCTTTTATTTGAATTATCATACACATTAAAATGTAAAGTATAAGCTAGAATAGCACTTTTTTCAACAAATATTTTAATGACATTATATCAAAATAATTCCTCTTAAATATCACACAACATATGATTGGGAAGTATAGCCATTTCTTGGAGGTATAATATTTACAAAAATACCATTAATTCTGTTTTTATCAGAAGTTAAAAAAATTAAACAATTCTAAAACAATGGTTGGCTGTCAGATAATAGTACACTAAGACTACGGCTCTGTTCCATTGAAATAACGTTGCAAAAAGAGGGGTTCTGAAAGTAATCTACCTAATTTTTTTTAAAGAACCAACAAGTACTGTCAGTATCTTTTTTCTTGTAATCTAGCAGACAATCAAATCATAACACAATTTTCATGATAAAATATTCAGGTTTCTACTTCACATTTTAAAAAATATACTGATCAATAAAATGTTCAAAATTTTACTTTGTACTAATTGAAAAAATATGTTGTAATTCTTATTTTAAAGTTACATTTTTATCCCTGACAAAATCATAGACGACTTTTAAAGGCATCTTATCTAAACTTTTTGAAGAAAAACTTAAAAACGTTAATTAAGTATGAAAACTATTTTCTTCGATTTTTCTGAAGTTATTATCGCATTCTATGGGTTTTTTATTATCATTTACTTATATCGAAAGTGCCAAACATTGTACCCTAACTTATTCATTTAATAAAAAACCAACCGTGAAGTATATAAATAAATCTTAAAAGATGTCTGATTTTTTTTTTTTTGTAAAACTAACAATGCATTTCCACGGATAAAAAATAAAAAATTAAAGATTAGATCCAGTTTTGTTGGCCCCGAGTTTCCAAATACCCAAGACATCAAAATTATTATCAAACTGATTTTCTAAACATTTTTGAAAGGGGTATCAGAGATATATTCTAACACCAGTAGAATCATAATTCAGAGTTAGAAATAAGAATAATAACACACATGCATTTTTATTAGGATTTTGAATTTTAATTTCTTTTATTCAGTTGGCTGAATGTTTATGTTTTTTCCTTTTGGCGTAATATTGGGTTAGAATAAATAGTAAGTTAAAAGTTCGGACAATTATATTTAAAACCAAATGATATTTAACAAAAGTACCCAAAGTAGCCAATAAATAAGATAAAGTAATTATAAAACGTTGGATACCAATGTCATCTACCAATGCCCCTTCCTTCCAGGTAACTACAAGAGTCACAAACATTTGTAGAAAAGTTTTAATAATATCAACAACAAAAATACATTTTATTTATTTTTTAGGGTTTCCGGAAATCAGGGTATGCTCCATATGACACAGTTGTTAGAGGACCTATTATTGGAGAAAGGTGAACTATTAGCCCAGCTACTCTATTAATTCTAGCTATTGTCTGTCCGAACCTTTTAACCACATGAGAACATTTAGTCATTAAATTTGAATTTATAAATCCATTACTTCCTTTTATTAAAAGTCAAAATTTAATAAGATACAAATGCACGATCTAAAAATGTGTTACTTGACTTCTTAAAACAATAGAATTAGTTTATTTTCTCTTAAATTTAAGTCACTAGTCAGCCTAAAATATAATATCCCCTTTGCCTTAACTACTAATTAAGCTGTTTTAGTAACTATAAAAAAGTGTATGAATGAAAAAACTTTTGGCCGAAGCATCTCGAATGACATCATTTTAGTCCATTATTCTTATATGACTTCATTCGGGATACATCGGCCAAAGCACTATAAAGAGCTTCCTAAAAGTGGGAAGGAGAGGTGTATGAAGGTGTCAACACTTCCTAAACAAGGAATTAGTAACTGACTTCCATTTTTTATCTCTAAAATGTTTTCAACTTTGTGGTGAAATGATGTGCATACTATATCTAGATTACCCGTCTGACCCGAATTTTCGTCAAATAAGGAACATTTCTAGCAGACGAAATAATTGTTTACTTAAATAATTGGATTGTTTTTAAAAAATCAGACTCGCTAATCGCTGGTGAGGCAAAATTGTTTTTGAGAAAAATCCTCTAAAATCACTTTAAAAATCTAAAAAAATTAAACAAAATCTTATGTTAATAACCCTTTTATGATTTTATTTACATTTTTTAGATATTTCATGCAATTTTGGAGGATTTTTCACAAAATAATTTTGTCTCTTCAGCGAGTAGCGAGCCTAACTTTTTTTACAATCTACCTCTGTTTTGAAGCTTTAACATTTCAAAAAATTCACGACGAAATTTTTGGGCAATTAAGTCTGATTCAGCAAAATAATCTCTCTACTTGATGTGCAAGATTCTGTAACCCTTCAATATATTTTGCACCAATTGGACGTAATCCTTTTCTTTCGCAGGCTGATGAACCCGTGGTCGAACGTGTTGTGGGTGCACAAAGATGCTAGCAAAATCAATCTCTCCCCCACTCCAATGGATGCTATGAGAATTACCTCACTTGATGGTTCTAGCATTGTATTCTAATTTTCTTTTATTAGCGGATTTCAATTTGTTAAGTTGGAACTACATACAAAGTGTTTTCTGTAGTGCTTAGGATTATTCATTGTGAGTCTTCAATTTTAATTTAATTAGTTTTAAACTAACGGATACGCCCCTAGAGGCCTCTTGGAACATTTGAGAGAATTTGGGATGGGGGAAGTCTACCCTAAAATTTAATTGTTTTTTTGGGGGGGGTGTAACAAAATTATATTTGTTTAAGTTATTAATTTATTTTAATGTTATTCCAACACAAAAGACGACATTTGACTTCACATTTTTGTATGCACACCACATTTTTCCATCAGCTGATCTTTGTTTACATTGACGTACATTCAATTGACATCTTAGTTCCAATGTGAAAGGTCTATAGCTGAATTGTAATGATTATAAATATGTTGTTCTTATTGTGATTAATAAATTACTTTGTGATTTTTTATGCTTTTAAGGATTGTTTGATTTAATTATGACTGACTTTTAATATTTTCAGACACCTTAAAGCATTCTTTTAGAACAATCTCAATGTTCAATTGTTAGCTAAACTTAATGTTTATTATAATCTAACTAAATTAACATATAAAACGTATCTAAATAATCTAAATCGTGGTCTCTTTATTTGTTTTCTCAAAGGGTAATATTTTCATCCTTTTATAGGGGGGGGGGGGGGGGGTCATTTTATCTTGGGAGCAGGATATACCCTTCTCCAAAATAGTCATAAACCTTCCCTGGACCTATAAAAAGCTACACTGCACTGTAAAGAAAAACCATTTCGATTCAGTGGTTACGGACATCCTTAGCTTTTTATAATAGGAGTATAAACACATAGCATTTATTTATATTCGTATTTTGTCTCTTTATAATAATATCTTTGCGTGTTATGACTGATCTGGTCTTATTTAAACCTAGCTTGATAAACGTTTTGTAAAAAAAATTTCAGGGTCGAAATTCTCTTTTTTTCAATATTCGGTTAATAATTGCAATTAAATTAAAATTTTTCTGAATTATTTTTACAACACATCATATTTTCTTGTTTGCAATATTTTATTTCAATTCTTATTTTCGATGTAATTTTTCCATAAAATATTTTTAACTGTGATATAAATTTTATTTTTTTCCATTTATTTAAAGAATAAAGTATTAAACAGTACAATAGACTAATTTTTTAGTGTGCCTCTTAGAGGTTAAAGGTTAAAAGAATTATTACTTATATTTTATTCATGTTTTCTTTTTTATTTTTAATAATAGTTATTTGAATAATTTAATTTAGAATTCTCATAAATAAGAATATTAAAAACACTATTGCATTATTCTTATTCAAATGTTGCAAATAAAGTCTACATATTTTTGCTGGTTTTGCAAAAAATGTAAAAAAAATATGGAATGTTGAAAAATCTGGTTCTAAAAATATTTCATAATATGGTATCACTATACATAATAGCCATGAATATACTCTTTGATTTTAGTGTGATTATAAAGCAATAACATGACATTTAAACTGGCCTAAACTCTGCATCCAAAACTGTTAAAGTAATCCCAAGAGTTGTAATGATAATGCACACATGGAATAATTATACTTAGAATGTGTTTCACCTCTAAATATGCCTTATCTACTAAATTAATATTTTATAATATTAAACTATGATAATGCATATAGCACTCATATTGTTGCAGTTCTGTAATATCCTAATATAATATTCTATGTAGTATCTTCTATACTTTTATTCTATAATATTAATCTATGATAATGCACATAGCCCTCATATTACTATAGTTCTGTAATTTTCTAATATAATAATCTATGTAGTATCTACTATTCTAACATTCTATAACATTAATCTATGATAATGCACATAGCCTTCATATTACTATAGTTCTGTTATTTTCTAATATAATAATCTATGTAGTATCTACTATACTAATATTCTATAATATGAATCTATGATAATGCACTTAGCCTTCATATTACTATAGTTCTGTTATTTTCTAATATAATAATCTATGTAGTATCTACTATACTAATAATCTATGATATTAATCTATGATAATGCACATATCCCTCATATTGCTGCAGTTCTGCAATATTCTAATGTAATATTCTATGTAGTATCTACTATACTGATATTCTATATCATTAATCTATGTTAATGCACATAGCCCTCATATTACTGCAGTAATGTAATATTCTAATGTAATATTCTATGTAGTATCTACTATACTAATATTCTATAATATTAATCTATGATAATTCACATATCTTCATATTACTATAGTTCTGTAATATTCTAATGTAATATTCTATGTAGTATCTACTATACTAATATTCTATAATATTAATCTATGATAATGCACATTTCCTTCATATTACTATAGTTCTGTAATATTCTAATGTAATATTCTATGTAGTATCTACTATACTAATATTCTATAATATTAATCTATGATAATGCACATAGCCCTCATATTGCTGCAGTTCTGTAATATTCTAAAACAAAACACAATATGTTAAACTATATAAAAACCAGAGATAAAAGGGTTTTTAAATGATTAAAAAAAAATATTTATGAACTTGAACACGTTTTTCAAATCCCTTTATAGAATATAATAATGTTTTTTGTTTGTACCTAAAGGAATCTGAACTTACAAGGTTTCCCATTTTAAGGAAACTAAATATGACCTGTGGTGGTTTTAGGCCATTTTATTTCTACATTTATGATTTTAGATGGTTTCAGAATATTTTTTCTGCTCATTAAACTAAACGTCCCTAGATGCTAAAGAGCAGCCGCAAATATTATTTAAGATATTTTAGAAATTTCAGTATCAGTATTCGTCAAGATGACTTCAGCCAAACATATGTCTATGACGCCTAGAACCAAAATTGCATGAAATATATTTAAAGGTAAAAAAGGGCGAATGTGATGAGATTTTATTTTTGCAGTAAAATTGTTTCCTTTTAGCAAATTAACTTCACAGCATTTTCATGGATTCAGGAAAATCTCAATAGAAAATGAATTACTCCTCTCTCAATCAGATAAGATAATTTACTTTCCAACATGGCTTCGAAACTGATTAATATCTGCTGGATTAGAACCGGTTCTCAGTAATTCTAAAAAATCATGTATAGCATCGTATTACAGACAAATTTTCACGAATATTAAAATAAAAATCATAAAATTTATTCCATGAATCATAAATTAAATATGAGGGACTGAAGGCCCAGGCTAACAAAGCCGATTTTAATTTTATAATAATATCCGTGGAAACCTATCTATAATACGATGCGATAAATAACTATCATTGTTCTATCCCTCTTTCCATGTGAAAAGCATGTCTTCATTTATCTTCCTCTCTTATTCATACAGGATTGGAAAGTTTTTTTTGTACAGTACTCAACTCTTCCCTTTAATTTTATTTTCTCTTTTAGAAACACCCTTTTTGAAGCGTAGATCAATTACATTATTTAATATATATGTCTGTCTGTCGGACTGAAAAAGAAAAAAAGGACCATAAATGCCTAAGTTTTGTAGAATCTCTGTCTCTGTCGATCAATTTATCTATTTCATAATTTCCTTATCTCTCTCTTTCTCTCTTTCTCTCTCTCTCTCTCTCTCTCTCACACACACACTCTTTCTTTCTTAGTCTTCTATTCTCTTTCTTTCTATATCTATCTTTCTTTTTATAATTTTTTCTGTTTAATTTTCTTTCTTTCTCTTTCTTCTCTTATTCACATAATATATTTGATTTCCCTTTCCTCTCTCCCCTTCCCTACCTAAAATTTTAAAAACATCAACCTGCGGGTACCACAGGCACAACCAAAAGTTTGTGTATGGATGGAAAGTAATACCTTACATGTCCATCCATTATGTACAGTCCATCAGAAGCAGAACAACAGCTCTTCTTTTAACAGACTAATTGTCATTACATTTACATTTAACATCGAGCTAAACTACAAGACTGAAGAGGGTGCCATGTTCCCCGAAATATATTTCAATAAATAACTAAGAAGTATCAAAGACTTTTTCACTCAGTGAATTTATCATGTTTGTCATTACATAACTTTGTGATAATTATGAACTTATTAGAATACTAAACAAACACATTATCAACCCATCCCCTCCCTTTCATTTAAGTTCAAAATGAGAGAAACGGGTTTCATTGCTAAACAAGGCATTTTGAGGGGAAAACGCTGCACAAACCTTCCATGTAAATAAAATATCTGAGTCCCTGGTAAAATGTAATTGACCAATTCACCTTCCCATTTTCACTTGTTAAATGCATTACAAGTCCTATTTACATAGAGTTCAATTACTTCATACGAGCGGGGCTGCTGTCCATGACACTCGTCATGACACGTGTCAGTTCTAACAATGGGGAGCGAAATATCTCCCCTTCTGTCCAAACACGACCTTTGTCTGCAAGTCCCGACTGTGCCTGGTAAAATGTTTCGCCTGTTTTAGGCCAAGGCTTCCCCCCCCCCCCCTACCCTAACTATTAATGTCACGCACCTGACATAGCAGCAGTATGAACCATTTTTTATGGGTGTAGTTATGAAACCGGTGTTAAACCACGATTCGAACCTATTAAATCCACCACGACGAGCAGACGCGCTACGTGTTGAGCCACAGTCAAGGGTTTTTATTTACCTATAATACATACAGGTATTAGACGGCCTACAAAATGGGGACCTTAATCTTATCCCCAATAATAATTTTTTGTGTATATTAAAGTTATTGGTGGAACAGTTTGGACACTGAGTCAAGATCTAATGAATGTACCCAAAGTTTTTCAACCAACGAAAAAGATCATATTAATAAAACCCCCTTGTTTCCTACCCCTTCACCCCCCCCCCCCCCCCCCGACTTTAAAATTACACTCTCTTGAATCTGATCCTGGTATTACTCCCCTCTACAGATCACACTCCGCTCGATTTTGGTGTTTTGGAAAAATTGAAAAAGGGGTTTAAAATTTTTTAGTGCACTTTGTATTTTCCCCATCGCAAAACTATTTGCACACCACTTAGCCAGATCTTTTACTTTAGTTATAAGATCCAAAACTTAAAAGTACCCAAAGTTTTTAATCCACATAGGGGCAAAAATTTCGACGTGGGTATTTGAAAGAATGTTTTATTGACTCCATACATTGAGCTTGGAATTAAATGCATTTTGAATTCAATTAAAGTACTTCTATTCTCAAATATGTATACTCAACCTGGAGGAAGGGAGATTTATCTAAAATTTTTTTGATAAAAACATAGTTTGTAGATTAAAATATAAATTGTTCCAGGAAAAACGCAGGATTGACAAACGTCAGAGGGTTCAAACGCAGGAGTGTCCAAAATATCAAGTATTTAAGTATTTTTATACAGGTGTGATATTTATATACAAATAGCCCCCCCCCCCCCCGCAGGGGTTAGGCATTTACTTAACCTATAAGATGGTTAAAAATGGGATAGGTTAGGTTAATTGTCCACACCTGTGTTTGTCCTAGGACCTATCAAAACCTATTCTCTGTTCTTCCACCCCTAATACAATTTAAATAAAAATTAACATACCTCCTCCATTGCCCCTGTGATAGATGTATGTATTTATATATAGTTAAGTTAAGTGCACTTTAAAAGATGTGTTAATTGATTTGAAAATTGAAAAATTCAATGCCTTCTTTGCATCTACTGATTTTGATTTATAGAGCCTTTATTCTAGAGATCTTCATTATACAAAGTCAGGTAATATCCTCTTAGAATTTTTTTTCAATTTTGAAAATTTAAGTCTGTATGAAAACAAAATTATTTTAATATAGGATATAAATATATTAGAGTAAAACACTAGAGGGAGAAAGGATTAAATAACTGCATGATGATTCCTTTAGTAGTTAGGTACGATTTAGAAAGCGTAGCAACTCTATAATCATTACCAAAATGTCCGTACGTCCATTTTAAACATGTTGATTTTTTTACTTTTTTAAATAGCTTTTTTCGTTAATATAGGCATGTTTTAATTATCCTATCGATTTCAAATTTTACATGGTGATTCCTGAAATAGTTACGTACGAGTTAGAAAGCGTAGCAATTCTATAATCGTTAACAGAATGTCCGTACGTCCATTTTAAAAATGTTGATTTTTTAACATTTTTAACAACAAATTTGTATGTGACCTAATTATCCGATTGGTCTGATTTTTGGTATACTGATTCCTGGGACAAAAAAGTACAATATTATAAGCGAAGCAACTCTATAATCAAGTCCTAAAAATGTAAGTATGTCCATACTCATTATCCTGTATCAAGCAGTTTTTCAACAAATTTACTTACAATTTTGCTTTGACTCTTATACATTCGCATTCTGATTATTCAGTTCTGACATTATACAAGTGTTAATGTTCGTTTGTCCTACCGTTTCAGAGCTTCGCTTTTATGGATGTTGTCATCCTTGTTCTTTTATATTCAGGCGAGGGGAAGTTGGACAAAACATTTATATTGTCTATCTTCTATAGCAGCGTACCTGTCGCCTATACAGGCCAAGGCATTCCCCTACTATGACTAAAACTGTCAGCTCCAGTAGGTACCATTTTTAACGTCACAAGTAGGACGCGGTGTGATTCAGTCTCGAAACCGACACCTACCCGAAGCAAACAGGCATGCTACTAATGCCCACGTTTTGATGCCATTATAGTAAAATATGTGCCACGTCCCAACTGTTTTATGTGTTGTTAAATGTTGCTTTTCAGTGAGAAAGTGCAATAATGAAAACATTTCTTACGTAGTATCAGGCATCGTAGGATTGGTTAAGGGAACCATAAAAAAGAATATGATTTTTTGTGTTTACGTCTATTCAAACGCAAGTACTTTATATGGCTACGCCCTAGAAGCCTTTAGGGGCACGTGAGAAGGCGGGAGTTGAATTTGATAACCCAATTATTAATTCACGATTTAAAAAAAAAAAGTGAGAAAAAATATATTTGAAGGGGATTTTTTTCAAAAAATAAATAGTTATAAACCTTCCCAGCACTACGCTGTGAAAGAGAACCACCTCGGTTCAGCGGTTAGATGAGATCGTTCAGTACAAAGAGACAGACTGACATGCTGTTAATTTATTATAAGGATATTAGCGGCTGTGCTGCTAGCATCCAGGGGCTCTGTAAACAAAGGGGTACAAAAAGGGGAAGAAAAATATTCTCAAACCATTCCAAATCTTAAATCAAAAAACAAAAAAAGTTAAATAGCCTAAAACCATCGTGGGACCTATAAAGAGTACTTAATCAATCAATTAACTGGCGAGAGGTTCAGACAAAAAAAGCTTTACTACTTTGCATGATAGGATTGGCAATTAGATTTCGGCAACAACTTTTTGCTCTGGTGTATCATTATAACATCTTGAATTTTCGAATGATGATTCCTTTAACCTCTATAATCAGGTTAAAAAAGTTTATCCTTATTATTCACTTAATATTAAAACAGTACTAAAATAGATTATTTCATTCATTATTCAGTTCCACAGATTTAGTCAGCTTTGCTTGTATGGATGTTGTATTTCTTGTTTAATTTTATTTTTGACTTACAATGATTGTCAAGCTTAAAAATATGTAGGTCAATATTTCATACAACAGATCTATAGTATAGATATATAACTACCTGCCCCCCTTTTACAAGGACTTTCTGCGTCTGCTAGCAAATTGTTTTCTGCTATTTGGCTGTGTTAATATTCATATTGGTTGGACACTATTGGTTGGACACTATTGGTTGGACACTATTGGTTGATTCTTAAGATCCTTGGGGTGGGGACGTACAGTTATTTAACCCCTTCTCCCATCTAGTGTTTTACTCTAATTTTCATGATATTAGTATAAAGCCAATCTAGTTCTCCATACAATCCTGACTTGTACACTGAATGTAATTGATAGGCCTATTTAGGTGAAATCTTTCTTTACACTGATCCATAAATAAAGAGGTAGGCATATAAAGTAATAAAATAAAAATATCTCTCATAGCCTCGGATGGGAGACAGCGTAAAGTGGCACCAAAACATGGCCTCATTCAATAAAGTTTACCAATGAGAGGCCAGTATAAAATGACCAATGGTAAAATGGTAACTGGCCTCTCAAAGGTTATTTTATCGTATGACGACATTTTTGGTAACATTTTAGGCTGTTTCCTCGGGTGGCCTTTAAAACGGGATACACACAATACAATAATATTTTCTTATTCGTTGGCTTAAAAACTTTAGGGAATTTATTAGATTTTGATTGGTTTGTTTATTATGTTGAGTGTGTAAACGTTTTAACGACAAATTTTAATTCACAGAAGGGGTAATTTTGTGTGTCATTATGGGGGATGTACATCAATTTTTCGGACAGTGTCTTATCCCTCCGATACGCTACTAGATATTATATTTTAGTGTATATCTGAACTAATTCTTGCTAAATTGTTGTGCATGGTTTAATGGTAAAACGTATTTTAGAAAACCTACCATTTGATTGCAAGACCTTTGTCTGATTTAATTATAGTATGGATGTGTAACCAGACAACTACCTGTATCCCCCTATTATGAACCTTTTTCGTCTGCTAGCAAATTGCTTTCTGCTCTTTTGTAGCGACTTGGCTGTGTTAATTAATATTCCTGACGCTATTGGTTCGAGATATACAGTTATTAAACCACTTACCCTTCTATTATTTTACTCTAATATTAAATACTTTTGTTACTTTTCCTAATATCCTGACGTTCCACAAACACATCTATGTTGAATCAACATCAGTGGGGTATTAAAGATTATCAGCTGATATAAATAACAGCAGAACAAAAAAACTATTCATGCAAAACATTATTGTTACTCTTAGTATATAATAACTTTAGAATCAGTATTTTCTTTGCTCTAAAAGGGTATCGGAACAAGTCGTTATAGGATTTATTTGTACCTAGAAATATACTCCAAAATATATGCCTAAGGCAATAATACTAAAAATATGTATTATTAGTGACTGCGACCCTAGCATTTGTCGTTTTGTATTTAAAATGGAAGCAATGGAAAGCAAAATAGCATAACACCATTCCAAGGCTTCAATCTATAATATGAAACTAGCGGCTTCGCCCCTAGAGGCCTCTAGTGGCACTCGAGGGAGTAGTTGAATCCAAAAACCCTTTTTTTTTAATTTAGATTTTTTTTTAAATCTAGGGGGGGGTGCCCCTCACCCCAACCACATTTTTTATTTTAGTTTTTTTTTAAATAAAAAAAATATACAATGTGTATCAGAAAAAACTGTGTTTTCCAGTTTTGGGAATCAACAAGAAGGAGCATGAAAAAAATAATTATAGGTCCATATTCTCTATAAAAATGCACATAAAATTTACTTAAAGTGGTTTTTGATATCTCTAAAAATGTGGCTGTACTGATAGGTACATGTAGATTAAAAATGCTTGACAACGATGAGATTCAATTAACTTATTTTTTTGCAACATATAGGCTGAAAAGTTCAATATTAAAGTAATAAAAGGTTAAATTAATATCCGCATTTGAGATTTTTTACATATTTTCTTTTTTGGCCACATGCACAGAGCTTTTTGGGTTCCTCGGAATTTAGTTTTTTCTATTTCTCTATTGCAAAGGCATTTTTCATAAAATATCTCTTTTAATTCCATGCGCATTGATAAATATAACAAGTCACTTTTTAGTTCATTTCAATATCTTTAAAAATAAGCAAGCTATCTTAGTTTGAAAATGTCGTTAAAAGTGCTTCTATTTATATTATATTAGGTTAATATGTCACAAATGTCAAATCAAAAGGGATTAAGAGATTAAAAGGGGAGGGGTAGGAGGAACGGTTATGAGAGCATAATTGAATGATCATGATTGAATCGTAATTAAAGCAAAAATAAAATTGGTTATTTATTCTTTTAAAAAGCATCATTGAATTAGATTTTATATGCAATTATTAGAATATTTGGTTGAGCATGCTATAATGTAAAAAGAAGAATTTAATTGGACGGTATAGAATAAAGCAACACACATACATTTTGAGTTCTTTAAGCTCTAAAAAGCGCTATTGTTTTTTTTATAGATATTAAAAAAACACCTTTTAAAATTGATCCATATTTTTTATAGAGATTAAGAATATATAATTATTTCTTTCATACTCCTACTGGTTGTTTCCCAAAACCGGAAAACGCAGTTTTATTTGAAACACCTTGTATACGGAGGGGGATGTTTTTTTCTAGGGGTGATTTTACTTGAGAGGTTGGTGGTACCCTCCCCCAAAATAGTTATGAGAAGCTACCCTGTTAAGGAGAACCCAATCTGTTCAGCGGTTAGCGAGATCCTTCGGTACAAACAAACAAACAGACATCGTTCTACTTTGTATTATAGATAACCTAATACCATCCCAGAACCTATGTGATGCTTCCCTAATATTTAGAAATCAAAAGGTTGAGAAAGTTTTCAATGGTCAAATATTAGTTTTAAGATTCAATAAAAAAAACCTTACTTCTTTATGTAATGGCTCGCAGCGCATATCTAAAGCGTGTTATTCTCCATAACTATACATCCTTATAATAAAGTAACAGGATGTGTGTTTGTCTGTGTGTCTGAATCCATCGGGTTTTCCTTAACAGGGTAGTTTCTCATAGGTCCCATGAAGGTTTATAACTTTTTTTCGGGGAGGGTACCACCACCCTCCAAAGAGAAATCGCCCCTAGAAAAAATTACCCCCCCCCCAAAAAAAAAATTAACTAAAATTAAAAAATTAACCCCCTCCCAAAAAAAGTTTTTTTACACCACTCTAAACATTTCTTTTACTTTTTCTATTTCTTTTAAAGTCTAAAAAAGAAATCAAATGCGACTCCCCCCTCCTCAAGTGCCCTTAGAGGCATCTAGGGGCGTAGCCGCTAGTGTTTTATATTGTAAAAGTGTCTCTTGTTTCTGGTCGGAATGTTAACTCGATCAAATCGGGCCCTTGGTTGTTCATAAAAGATCAAGGGGGGAGGTACTCGTCCCCTCTATTAGCTCAATTTATTTTATTCTCAGGACAACAAGGTTACAATATTATAGGAGAAGCATATCTATCAATCAAGTCTTATAATGTGAGTAAGTTTTTAAACTATATCTTTTATTTTGCAATTTTTCAACAAATTTGTTTAGACTTATTAGTTCTGACACAAGTGCTAATGTTCGTTTGTACATCCTAATGTCTTATTTTACAGCTTCGCTTTCATGGATGACGTCCTCCTTGTTTTATTTTATATAATTCTAGAAATTAAGTATTTATAAATGTACTGTACTGAGAAAATCAGATATCAAGAAACTTTTTTTCTTTGATGTGTTAATCTTAAACAATTCTAGGAAACCAGATCATTCATTACCAGAATTAAGAATTAACAAGAATTACAATATTTATAAAAGCGAAAATCTAAAATCAAACTAAAGGGCAAACAAGCATAAATGAATACAGTGTCAGAGCTAAAGTCTAAACAAAATTGTACCTGTTGTTACTTTGCTTAAATTGAGGACTCATTTCGCATTGTCCAAGGAATTATTATTTAAAAATCAGATAAATAGAATAATTATATCATACAAAAATTTCTGTCAGAAACGTTGAAAAATTTTCATGTTTCAAGTGGACGTACGGACTTTCTGCTAACTGTTATATTTTCCACACTTTGTAACCTTACCTAACTGTTACAGGAATCATCGCTTAAAGTTTGAATGACAATTATACCATACCAAATTAACTAAAAGAGCAATCTATTACAGAATTTTATCATAGAGATCCCTTCATTTCTCAAGTTTCTCTAGAGGCCGCGCACCTTTGATTAATGACATAAAGATTGTTTTAATTTAAAACAATTAAATAAATATAATATATGTGAAACACAATAAAACTAAGAAAAAGCATGTAAAAACATAAATAGGAATGTACAATGTAATTACTTATGAACAAAGGGATAATTAATATTTTGGTTTTAAAGAGGAAACAAAAATTTAAGAATTTTAAGGAAAATTTTTTTTTTTTAAATGCAAGCTCAATATTTTTTTTTTAGTTGCACACAAAAATATTAAGAAATATAACCGGTGGACTAAGCTATAAACTACAAGATAATGCTTATTGATCAGAAGAAGGCTTTATTGTGTTCTGGTTAGTCCCGCAGGGTTAGTAAAGATTAGGAGGGGTGAGCGGGGAGTGTTTGGGGACACATTGAGGTAAAGTACCAAGTACATACATATTTCCAATTACCTCTTCCTGTATCTCGTAGGAATTACGGCCTAAATAAATCATAGAATAATGTGACATCTATTGTATGCTTGCCACAATTGGATATAAAATATACGTGGATATTATGACAGGGGAAAAATTGTCGTCAATTTAGCTTGCTAACATGGAACTCATTTATTGGTCAGTTCGTTCATCCAGTAGTAGGGCAGGGAATTGGGTAAAGGTGGTGGAAGGTTTGTGGTCCGCTGCGTGTTTTACTTTATGAAAATCTAGTGTAAGATCCAAGTAAAAATAAATCTATTCTTTCCACAGGGATAAAGAGGTTGAAAACATGATAGTTTTATACAAGATAAAAAATCTGGCAACCCCTTTAAGGAAGGAAAGAGAAATATGTTTCATTTTAACGTTCTCCCTATTAGCCATGTTTTAAAACCTTAAAAAATAACAGAATACTGTAATTTAAAGTTTTCGCTTTCTAAATCGTACCTTACTATTACAGGAATAGCAAACCATTACAAACGTACAGTCAAACACTAAAAATAGAAAATATTCGCTTTTATAATGATAAACTTATTTTATGATTGTATAGGTATTTAGTTACCTTTTATGTGTAAGTTGTCCTACGTGATTAAAATCTCCTAAAAACTAATATGGAAGACGACTTTATGTTGGAAATTGTGCGCGGTATATCCCTTGAGACCCAAGCCAAGCGCTTTGTGTTTGTTTATATTTATTTTGATTGCGCACGGAGAAGGTGAATGAAAATGAGACAATGTATTTGGTATGAAAGAATTGTCCCCTGTGCTTAAAACACATCCAAGATCTCCCTGCTTGATAAGTAATCTAACTAGGTAAATTTTGATGTGCGTTTTGTGAAATAAAAAGTCCAAAAAATGCAATTATTTTATTTTTAAAAGTCGTATTTTTATATCTTTTATTTCTTAAGATAGACTAATCAGATTTTGATTAAACTTATATATGAATAAAATATAATGTTTTTTTTTATTTCTGACACATAAACCAATTAGTTTTATTCTGTTTTACTATGCTTTTTCTTGAAAATAAGATTTAATTTTTTGAAAATTAGCGAACCAGAAGTTGACCATGAAACCTTGTTGTTTTGTTATTATTTTCATTTTCTTAAATTTAAATTAATTTTGAAATCTTTTTGAAGCCTTTTGGAAGCCCTTTATTTAACAAAAAGCATAAAATGAAATATGAATTATTATAAAATCATGTATTAATTTCACTATATTTGTTTCAGGCCAACTGTTTTCATACAATAAACTTGTATTCGTAAACTGCCTTAGATTTTCTCATGGGAGTAGATGTGAAATTTTGTCTGTATGACAAGATCTCGAGAACTGCTGCTAGCATGTTCCGAAACAATGATCCATTGGGATTTGCAACAGTGAAAGGAAAGTGTTTTTAGTATTGCAGTACAACCTACCAGTAAATGAAAAGGAGCCGGAGGGGGAGGGGGGCCCATGTTGGGATGAGTTGCATATTTTCTTAATTTACTAGCATTACTATTTGAGGAAAATGTAGACTTAAATTAGCATGGAGTATATTTAGCTTGTCTGAATAATAAATTCAACTGTATACATATACCCAGGAATTTAGGGATCTAGGACGTCCAAGCTTTTTTTAAAGATTGTTGAAAGCTTAGGGGGGTAAACACCCCTTTAACCCTCGCCCACCATGGACGTCTATGCCCCTTATTTTGAAATAAATTGAAAATAAGGGAGAGGTAAGCACCGCAGGTCTGAAACCTGCAGTGTTAGGGTCCTCCGCAGGGGTTAGGCCAGGGGCGTCCAAGCTTTTTATTTTTGGGGGGGTAAAATTTTTTAAAGGAGGGGGTAATTCGGTTTTTGGGGGGGCCGCAAATTTTTTTTACCCCCCCCAAAAATTTTTACACCGGGGGTAAAAATTGCTTGGGGGGGGGTAATTACCCCCCCTGAAATCTGTTGGCAGGGGTAAAATTTGTTTACCCCCCCCAAAATTTACCCCCGGGGTAAAATTTTTTGGGGGGGGGTAATTTAAATTTTATCAAAAATTTAGTATCAAAAATGCGCGTGAAGCGCGCAAAAAAATTTTTTGTTAGAGATTTTCTATTTTGGGCGGGGTATTTACCCCCCTAAAATTGTTTGGGGGGGTAAATACCCCCTCCTATATGGTTGGGGGTGCCTACGGCACCCCCAGGGTAGGGGTAAATTTTAAATGGGGGGGGGGGGGGGGTAATCGCCCCATTACCCCCCCCCCCCCTTGGACGCCTATGGGTTAGGCATAGCAAAGAAATCACACCTCCCTTCCCCCCAATCTCCTTGCTTAAATTTTTTTTCTATTTCAGGTGTTTTAACATTAAATTAATATACCATTGTTATGCCACTATGTCCCAGGCATTTAGTAAAATTTTGTACAGTTACAAATTATCCAAATCCGGAATTCCAGTAATATAACACAAAAATGTAAAATTAATGCACTCTCCTAAAATTCATAAAACAAGAAAGAAAAAGTCAATTGATAATATTTATTTTCTAGCGACTACGCCCCTATAGGCATCTAGGAGCACTTGAGGGGAAGTGAGGTGATTTATCGTGGTATGTTTGGGCATTTTCCCCTAAAATAGCTCCCACATTCCCAGGACCTATTAGAAGCGAACCCAGTAAAAGTGTCTGACTCTGATTATGACGTAAAAAAATTAGCCAGTGAGAGGCTAGTATTCACTGTAATTGAGCAAAGGTAAAGTTTATAGTGGCCTATCATTGGCTATTTTTTGTTACGTCATAATCAGAGTCAGACACTTTTACTAGGTTCATTAGAAGCTACACTGTAAAGAAAATCATATCGGTTCAGCGCTCATCAAGCTTATTCAGTACAAACAGAAACACAGATAGACATCCTGTTACTTTTATTTTAGGATAGGGTAGCTGCACTACTAAAGAGAAACATTTGTTAAAGACAATTATTTGATTTATATTTTCCTGTTTTATTGAATATATCTCATATTTTAATTGTTCCTTGGTTAATTAAAACGACTATTGTAATTGGGTGCTTTGTAGGAACTTTTTTTCGCAAACATACCTAAATGCCTAAAACAATTTATCTTTGCAATCAAATGTAATATATCATATAAACATTTCCTTATGGTATGTCATTAGGTACACTTTTGTAAAATCCTTATAATAAAGTAACAGGATGTCTATGTATCTATGTGTTTGTATGTTTGTACCGAAGGACCTCGTTAACCGCTGAACCGAACGAATTCTCCTTAACAGAGTGGCTTCTCATAGGTCCCGGGAAAGTTTATAACTATTTTGATTGAGGGTACCACCACCCTCCCAAGAGAAATCACAAAAAAAAACTAGGGGCCTTTAGGGGCGTAGCCGCTAGTATATAGATAAAGTAAAAAGAATGAAAACATCCATTAGTAGCGAAGCACAAAATCAGTTCATGAATAAATTGAGGCAAAATTTTTTAAGCAAAATAAAAAAAAGATAACCTTTAAAAGCAGTATTTTAAATGGTTATTCAACCTTGTAATTTTTAAACTTGAATATATTGTCGATCTTTTGCATGGGTCTCTGTTAAGAACAAGGATAACAACAACCAAAAGTAGCGAAGCACAAAAAAAACATTGATCCCGAAAACTTCATCAAAAATAATAATATGTCTTTTATGCATGAGCCATGGACTGGCAGACAAAGTAAGTTGTATAATGGATACTTCTTGGAAAATGGAACATTCACAAAAAAAATCACAAACTTATCTTTAATCATATCAGATTTCAGCTGGAAAAAGCTAACCAACCAATCAAAAGCACCAGAGATATGTCGGAAACAGTAAAAAAAAAGCCCGGCTTTAATCAGCTTCAAAACAGTCGGTCTACTCAAATATGATGAGAATGTTGACAATAAAATAAAGGTCTAGCTTTAATAGCAGCTGAGTAAATATAATTTCTCCCAAGGCTTTACGAACGGACTGACATAGTAAATTGTAAAGTAGCTTTGCTACTAATAACTAATCTTTTTTTTCAGTGCTACTACTAAAACCTAGTGCATCTAATATAATGTACATACAAGAGTTTACACAATACATCCAATTTAAAGATTAGCAAAGTACTCTTCTCTAATGGCTGTTCTTTTATTTGATAATAGCGTCTGCGCCTCAAGCTAAGAAGAAGAGATAGAAAAAAATTTCTAAACCATCTCCCCAGACCTTTGTGTGGCTTCCCTAAAATGAAAATTTTATCTATTTAGTAGTTATTGACAAAAAAAAATATGCTATTTTAAACATTCGAATGTATTGCCAAATCGAAAAAACATACGGATTGTATTTTGTATAATATGATTTCCAAGATCAACTACTAAAAGTACAATAACAGTACAAAAATTTGATAAATAACTTTATAACATAACTTTATCAATCTTAACCAAAATTTTGCTTACAGAGATATTATATGTTAATATTGTACAGGGTCATTCAAGAGAAATGATTTTAAAAAAAATTTAAAAATTATGCATAGAAAATAAAACAATTATGTAAAATCCTTTAGATATTTGGAAAACCTATTATGAGACATTTATGTTTCAAATATTTGAAAATGATTATTTCAACAAATTATGCCCTAAAAACCAGTTTTTCCAAAGGCCTTTTTTTTGAAGATTTATTGATTTAAAGGTTGTAAAAAAATGTGCACCTTTTTTAAATTTAAATTGCGCAGCTTGTATTAACAGTAGAGAAATGTTATGCATATCGTTAGAATCGTCTTAAGCTCTGTTTTTTATTAAATAAAAACCATTCCTGTGCTACGTATAGTATAGGAGCTACGAGGTAAAATGTTCCAATTACTTAAAACTTTTCAACCTTTTTCTCACATTTTTCAATATAGCTCCTAAACTACAAATAGCACAAAAATGGGTCTTATATTTACGAAAGAAAAAAAAGAGCTTACGACGATTCCAACGGTATGCCCAACATTTTTCTACTATAAACATAAGTATTGCAATTTGAAATTTAAAAATGTGTGTATTTTTTGCACACCCTTTAAATCCATAAATCTTCGAAAAAAAGGTCTTTGGAAAAACTGGTTTTTTTGGGCATAATTTGTTGAAATAATAATTTTTAAATATTTGTAACATAAATGTCTCATAATAGATTTTCCAATTATAAAAAGCATTTTACATAATTGTTTTCTATGCATAATTAAGTTTTTAAAAAATCATTTCTCTTGAATAACCCTGTAGGTTAGACCCATTTATTATACGAATTTTTCCCCGTAGGAGTCCAGTTTTGTTTCTTCCATCAAGGCCAGGACAATTCTAAAAACTGTGATCTTCGGCCCAAAAAAGTTTCATTTATTATTTTCAGTTAAGAAAATCGTTTAAAACTTTTTTGTATTAGAGTTCTAAATTTTTTAATACAGGAATTGAAAATACTATTGTGATATTTTTAAATTTTTTGGTTTTAGCCACCGGCTATAAAGTTGCAAACTGGGAGAAAAGTTAGCGGAACAATCAATTAGAAGTCAATACATATACGCGGCATCCCTCGCTTCCCATAGATAGATAGATAGACCTAAAATATGTACATAGATAGATAGATACAAAGACGTGCAGATGAAGAGTTTAGGTGAGTGTTTTAACTTCCCTGTCAAAATTAAGGGGGGATGCATCTTCAACCCCCTTGACAAGGGTCTAAACCACCCTTATATACACCCCCTGAGTGTCATATCAAAAAATAGATAAAAAAGGCGTCTTTTTGACCATTTGTGAATATTAATTATGCAGATTGTCGACACTCTGGGGTGTATAATCACCCCCTGACAAAAAAATAACACTTATCTTGTTGTCTATAAAACACCCCCTTTGATTTTAATTCAAGAGGAGTGTCAAAAAGCGCAAGGGGTTGCTTCACTAACGCCCCTAGCAGCACCCAGTGAATAGATAATTAGATAGTTGTATGGATTGGTAGATAGATAAATTGATCAAAGACAGAAAAGTGAATAAACACACATTAATTGATAGATGGACAGCTAGATAATAAGTGGTATATTATAGATAGATAGAAAGTTTAACAACAATAAGTAACCAATACTTATATTGAGTGGAAAAATGGCAGTAAAATAATAGTTATTTCTCGCATCGTATCATAAACGGCTTTCTGCGGATGTAAAAATGTACAGTTTTAAGATTATAACCAGTTTTTTTTTTAGCTCCGAGGTGCCGAATTCTTGGGCAAAAATAACTGGTTTTAATAATTTTTATATTCGTAGAAAACTGGATATAATACAATGCTAGACATAGTTTTTTTCCGTATGGATGAGAACCGGTTCCAATCCACCGGATTAGAATCAGTTTCGAATGAATACGAGAGAATATATTCTCTACATTTTTACTAACACACAAATTCAACAAGGATGACAACATCAATAAAAGAAAAACTCTAAATTCAGATGGTATGAAAAACGATTATTAAAACTTATAGAGTATCAGGACCTAATGAGCAGAATTTAAATCCATAATTCTAAATATATTTATATTTATAAACACAAGTTATTTTTTCATCATTTTATTAATTGAAGACAATTGTTTCACTATTAAATAGATCATCAGTTCTAATTAAGATGTATAAAATAAGAATTAAAAAAATATATGTCTTTGCATTTTAAATCCTTTAAAAAGTTTAGATATAGTTTATTTTTAATCAAAAATTCAGAAGAATATGATAATTTATTGTGTGTAGTAAAAAAAAGCAAAAAAATACTTTTTTGACCTACAAACTCTTTGGTAACAAAATAAATAACATTATTTCTGAACTAAAGATGCTGTTCTAAGTAAAAAGGTGCATATTTTCTTGAACTATAGAAATTCTTTAACAGAGCCAACCAGGCACGTCCAAGGAGAAGTGTGTAAAATGGTGAATACCCCACCCACCTAACACACCACCCCCCCCCCCTATCTACAGAAAAAAAGCTTTAATGTCTTTTAAGCTACTCATCTCTTCCCTCCCCCCCCCCCCTAATAGAAACAGGTTAATGTGATTTATTGCTTAGTCACTTATAAAGATAAGATTATTATAACATCTTAATTTTTTTAGCTTATGACTTTATTCCTGTTTTTTAGTTTATCTGTGTATATCAATCTAACCTCCTGTCAATACTCTTTCTATACACAAGTTCTCTAGTCATATTTATCATATAATAACAGTATATATTCAGTCTTTCATGAGCTGGTTCTAATATGTGATTTTATTGTTTTTTATTGTCTTTGGTAACCACTTTATATCTCTGTTCTTTTACCATTATAAAGTAATCCATAAATACACTATTGTAACTATGTGTGTGTATGCATGTATATAAATATTTGTACATTATAAGTACAGTTGGGACAATTGATATGAAAAGACCTAGATTGTCAATTTGTAGAAAACTTTTCAAAGTGTCCCAAAAATCAGCCATGTGACGTCATAAAAATGAGGAAGATGAGAGGAGAAGAAGAAAAGAAAACTCTTGAAAAAAGATATGGATAATCCCTCATTTTTATGACGTAACATGGCTGATGGCATCATGGTCTGTCAGGTGCTGCCAGGTACCCCCTAGCTTAGGAGATAGCAAACACAATAATTATAATGATAACATATACTTAGATTTTTTAAACAGGGGAAAAGTAATAACTATTAAGAGATTTATATATGTCTTGTCATATGCTGTACATTATACGAGCAAAGAAATTTATTTTTTATACATGACAAAAATTACCCAAGCAAATCTTTAACCCAAGAAATCCGACTATTTATGTGAATAAGATGAAAAAAATGACTGCCATTTTTACCAAAATATTTCTAGCTAATTATATTGCCAGATTGTTCTTCAACTTATTCATATTGGCCAAATTAGAGAGTATGTATCTAAATATTTTAAATTTTATGTTGGATTTTTAGACCCAATAGCAGTTAGACTTTAACAAAGCTGTTAATGGCATTAATGAATTTTCAATCTAAATATCTAAAATATATACCAATATACTAAAATATCTTTGATAAAAAATCTGACTTTTTTCAGTAGATTTTTTGGAAAAATTTGTAAAATCTATTGGCCAGAAGTGATTTAAAATAAGGTCCTATATAAAAGAACGAACAATACAGAACGCACAGTCAACCATTATCCCAGGATATTAAGAACAAACATTTATTTGCATGATCTATAGACAGACCCTTGACTGGAAACCAGAAGAGAGCAAAGACGCGGGAGGACCTTGGACAAAGACCTGGAGGAGGCAAACCTGTCTGGGAGGACCTAGAAGAAATATAGCTTTGACTCTAAGGGCGCTACTGGGGAGCATATAATCTAATGATAATTAACAAAACTTTTCTGTTAGAAGGATTAAATGAGTGAGTTATAGTCACTCAGATATTGAGGGAAGCAGACGCTTTTACAGATTATACACATCTAAAAATCCTTTATTTACCCGACTGTTATTGTTGGGATGTTTTTCTTACCAAAAGATTAAACAAGGTGTATTATGTGTTTGTAGATTTATGGGGTTGTGTACTTTTTCTACTAAAACAAGGATTCTCTATAATTCAGAAACTCTGTATTTGTCAATGGTCGTTTTTCATGAAATGAAAAAACATGCATTAAAAAATTTTTATTAAGACCCCACCCCTATTCCATAAGCAAGCTCAAATAAGTAATCGATAGACATACAGACAAACAAATATAAAGATGTTCAGTTGTAATAGAAAAAATCAAGAAACTTTTCATATATTTGATATATGTATTAACATTAATATTTTTGACGGACAAAGTAAATTATATCAGATATATTATCAAAAAAACGCCGTCTATCTTGGTTAGCAGGCGAGAAAATCCAATTTCCTCTCATAGCGTTACTGACTTACAGCCAAACATACAAAATAAATTATAGAGTAGCTGTGCTACTAAAAAAGTTTGAAAAAAAGATATTCTAGAATGGCTTCAAAATATCCGCTGGACTATATTTAGTTCTGAGCTATACTTAAAAATAATGTTTCCTATTGCAAAACAGTCAATTTTCCACCACAAATATTGCAATAACGTTCATGAAAATTAATACTATTTTTACTCTTTTTGACCTATGACCATTCAGGACCAACAAATCTGTGATAATTCGTACAGATTTTCTTTTTACTTTACGCGGAAAAATATCGTTTATACAATAAATAAATTTCTTCGTCTCCCAATAGGAATTTATCATATACAATATACATGTTATAGATATAAATATCCAAAAGCTATTACTCCTTTATTGAAATTCATCTGAGTAAATGTATAGCCATGAATAACTTGAAACTATTTTATTATGCATGAACAATTTCAATGTTTCAAACTCACGAATTAAGAATAAGTAATAATAAAATAACCCTAAAAATAGATATTACACAATTTTAGTACATAATGTAGATAAGTCGAAAATTGGGGTCATTAAAGCCATCATCTCAGTTATGATGGATGTCCATTGTCCATATTTAAAATTCCAGGCTAACAAAACTAGTATTAATTTGATGATTTTCATTTTACTGTTTGTGGAAAATTGTCTGCAAAACAATGCTATACGTGATGTTTTAGTACCGGTTCTGATCTAGTGGATATTGATCGGTTTCGAAGCCGTACTGGAAAATATATTACTTATTCCTTTTTTACTGCTGAAACCTATTTGATTCAGAAAGGCAGTAAAAGAGAGGAAAAATTGGTCAAATCGCTTTCAAGTTGGGATTTCAAACAAGGATAAATAGGTCCATATTAGCAGTTAACAATAAAGGGAAAAGAATGGGTTATCTTATTTTAAAGTTATTATGATTTACAACCTATCATGTCAATGGCGTAGCCAGTGCTTAAAAACTAATGTTCTGTTCGTTATATTTTTCCAAGGTTTATTTTGGCTGACAAGGTTTTTTTTGTTAATGACATTGATTAAGTTGTCAATGTGTCAAATAAAAATGGTCATGGTTGTCGAAATATTATCTAAATAGCGTTATTATTCAGATACTTTGTCTACATTGACGTCCCAATGACTTTCTTCTAAAATTAGCTCTCTGTTTAATATCAAAAAGTTTAGAATTCAGGAATTAAAGAATTTTTAAATAAACAAGGATGACAACATCCATAAAAGCGAAGCTCTGAAGCGGTAGGACAAACGGACATTAACACTAGTATAGTGTCAGAACTGAATAATCATAATATAAATGTATAAGGGTCAAAGCAAAATTGTAAGTAAATTTGTTGAAAAAAACTGCTTGATTCAGGATAATGTTTATGGACATACTTACATTTCTAGGACTTGAATATAGGGTTGCTTCGCTTATTACATTATACGTTGTTGTCCAAGGAATCAATGTACTAAAAATCAGATCAATCAGAAGATTAGTTCACATAAAGATTTGTTGTTAAAAAAGTAAAAAAATCAACATGTTTGAAATGGACGTACGGACATTTTGGTAATGATTATAGAGTTCTAACGCTTTAGTTATAAAAAAAATAACAAAATTAATTTTTTTTTTGGGGGGGGGCATTTTTCATTTTTTTGGGAGGGTTAGGGGTGTCCCACCCCCCAAGAAAATAGTTATAAACCTTCCCGGGACCTATGAAAAGCTACCCTGTTAATGAGAACCCGATCGGTTCAGCGGTTAGCGAGATCCTTTGGTACAAACAAACACATAGACATCCTGTTACTTTAGTATAAGGATAACTTCGAAGTAATCAAAATATCATTCAAAAAGAATTATTATGGAAGGAAGTGTTCTGTTAAATTTCATATGTTTATTCTTATGTAGAAATTACACCATACTAAATTCCAAGCATAGTTCATTGCACTTACACAATATTCAATTATATCAATTATTTCATTATGAAAGGATGTTTCCTTGTATAGGGTGTATAACAAAATAGGCTTATTTATTTTTCTTATTATCTTTAGTTATAAATATTAAAATTAATTTAGTACATAATTTTAAACAACTATTCAGAAATAAAAACTAATTATGTTTTATGTAGCTAAAAAGCTTCTAAATGTAAATTATTATAGAATGCAATTTAGAATATGTTATATTTAGAAATATTATCACCTAATTGCTTTTAAAAATTTAAGTTGTAAATCACTAAATCTTTTATTTTGCAAAATTTAACACAGTAAGTCAACCTAACAATAATATATTATTTTATTTCCACAAATTCAATTTATTATGATGGATCTGTGAAAATGTATATTATTTTTTTCTTTGAATATTTTTTTTCCTTCAGATTTAGGATCAAATATTGGAACCCACAGTTTAACTGCTTTGGCAATGAATACAAGGTAAGTTTTATATGTAGCAATGCTATTCTTTAACTATTTTTTGTTAGTAAGTCAAGAAGTTATTCTAGTCAAACTTTATATAAAAGAAATATGATGTCTGGGACGGGGGAGGTGTCTGTGTGCCTTTAGCTAAATATCTTGAATCTATTGGAATGATTTTCCAGAACAAATTAGTTCTATGTGGTGTATGGTCATGGATTGTTTTATTGTATTACTTGAGAAGAATATAAGATAAGTCTCGACAAAGATTCCCTTTCGTGGCAACGCCTCTTAAGGGATTTCGTCTATTTTCACAGTAGCTTTTCCCCTATTTCTAGCCACTGCAGGGGGCTCTAACCCTGCGTGGCCAATTGCCTAACCTTGCGGGGCATTTACCCAACCCAACTTAACCTAACCTAATACAACCTATAAAAACTAATGTGAAAATACGACGAAACGCCCCTTAAGAATCGTTGTCACGAAAGAGGCTATACCCAAAGATTTTAATAAGAAAATGATAAGTGAAGGCAGTACTGAGGATCTGAATGAAGTAAAAATAAGTTAATTTAAGTGATTTTCATTAAAATAGTTTAAAAATTCTATAGGAATCCATCTAGCACCCCAAATAACAGACAGATGGATAAAACAATGCATACATTAGATTAGATATGTCATAGGAATCTTCACTAAAAATTTCAGCTGTCTATCATGAATACGAGCCGAGAAAATCCAAAGGGTTGCGGACTGACGGACAGACAAAGTGAATTATAGAGTAGCTTCGCTACTAAAATATAAGGAAAATAGGAAAACCCAAACATACCCATAAGTAAATGTAGAAACTATATATATGCTTTTTCTGTTGGAAATTTCTAGAATGAATAGAAAGACAAATTAGGCATATAATGATATCTCATCAAATAAATTCATATATCACAATTTTTTTACATTCAACATCCTAGATTTTATCCTTTTATAAAAGTAACAGGATCTGTGTGTCTGTCTGTCCGTCCGTACCGAAGGATATTCATACACACTGGACTGATATGGTTCTCCTTTACAATGTAGCTTCTCATAGGTCCTGGGAAGATTTATAGCTTTTTTGAAGGGAGGGTAACAACACCCTCTCAAGAAAAATCGCACCTAGAAAAAAAATACTAAAGTGATTTTTAAAGTACAGCTAGAGACCGCAATTGGCATAGAAGACATTTTAAACCAAAAAATAGATACCTTTAGGGGCGTAGCGGCTTGTAGGATTGTACATTAATATATATAAACATAATATACAATATTATAATGTAAAAAAACACTACATGATCATCCATTTCCAGAAAGAAAAAAATACTTTTGATCTATACAAATGATTATTTGATTTATTCTTGTTGAACTTTACTACAAGCTATAAAATACAATATTGTGTACTGGATAGTTTAGAGGCCAATTTACACTGTTTAGTTTTAAATTCTTGTTTAATATAGGTGATATTTTTTGTATATATAATCAATTATTTGATGGATATTTTAGTAGTACAGCTATTCTATTTTCCGGGTATGCCCTTGTGACAGTCCAACTCTTTTTCAGTTTCAAAAAAAAATATTTTGAAATTGATTTCACAAAGTTAAAAATATTAATTGCTATACCAAGAAAAGACATACTCTGCATTTTTTCAGAACTTCATCCTATATTTGTTTCAAATTCTTTACTTATTTTTATTTCAGTGTGGTTTCTGTTGATCCAGTAGCTAAAAATCTAGCTTATATCAGGTAAACTATAAAGTTATGTGTTCCATCTCTAAAGATCTGTTTCCTTCACTATCTCACGTGTTATTTTTTTTTATCTATCTATCTTTTTTTTGAATACATTTCTCTACGCTTTTTTTACTATCTAAAATTCAAACTGTTTGATGGTTCTCTTTAATTTCTTTTTAGTTATGCTTTTTACTTAAATATATTTTTAAAATTTTTATATAATGCATTTTATATTATTTTTAGTTTAAGTGCCAATCTGAATAGAAAATCAGAAAATATTAGATTTATAAATAATGCAATCAGGTTAGATGCAGTTTTTAAAAAAAGAACTTATTTTCTGAGCAAAATAGTGTTTATTTATAAATCAGAGGTGAATTCTTAAAAAAACTTGACTAAAATTAGTTTGCCTCAGTAAAATTTTAGTGAGGCAAATTATCCCCTCTAAATTTTTAGCAAGCCCTAATGATTTTAGTGGGGCAAACTGAATTTAGTAAGGCAATTTTTTTTTTGAATTCACTTTAGTACATAAAATTTAAGAAATGTTTATTGACTGATTTATAATATGATTTCAAATAAGTTTACAAATAGTAGTTTTTTAATGATTACCACCAAAAAAAGTATTTGTGTTATCAACATTAAAAGGGAGTAAAGGCCCAAATATCATAAATATAGGCAAAGGAACCAAGTGAGTTAAGAACAGAGGTTTAGAGGTCGTTAAAATGAGAGAGAGGTTAAGAAAGAAGGAATGACATATATGTTAGAAAATCACGAAACCTAAATAAATGACTATATCTATTAGTATTCCTGCATAGACCGGCAGACTGTAGGACCAAGTAAGTTTTGTACTCTTTGGTAAGAGGAATCATTTTAAAGAAAAATAGGCAGTGTGTCTTGATTAGCAGTCGAAATAAATCCAAATTCCCACTTATATTGCAGCTTCACTCCAAATGAATTGATTTAATAGATCCTTATATAATTTCAGTGATGTTCAAACAACATTATATGCAGAAGAGAATGAGCAAAATGAAGGTATAGTTATACTGCATCGTATTATAGACAGTTTTTCGTGGATTGTAATAGGAAAACTCATAAGATGAAGTTAAGTTTTGTCTGTCCCGAGGCCGGGGGGTCCAAGATATTGAAAAGTAGAGGTAGATAATTACTGATATTATTGCCTGAAGTTTCGACAATGCACAATCCAATTAAGATCTCCTAAGTTTTAGAGCTAACAGACTGCAGAACGAATTTATAAAATTATAAGTTCATTGTCCCCTCCCTCCTTACTAGGATATAGCAACTACATAATCTGTAAGTCAAAGTGAGATAATTTAGTCATCTCTTTAAATTCTCCAATAATGAAGTGTGTCTATATTTGTACTAAAATTTCATAATAATTACAGCCAATAAATAGATATTTAGTGAATTTTAGAATGTATTATTGGTAAGTGTAGTACTATAGAATTTACTAATTTATTTTGTTTTTTTGGGGGGAGAGAATTTTACTTCTGTACACACCCACACACATAGACAGGGAGAGATCCTTTCACTCTTTTATAAAGATAAATAATTTCATATGTATAAGTGATAGAGTAGCTTTGCTAAACCAAAAAGATGGATAGATTGGCAACTTTATGTATAAAGTAAGGAACTATGTAAAGCTACCCTGGGAAGGAGAACCATATTGGCAAACAGACAGACAGACAAACATAATGTTACTTTATTATAAGGATAAGATAGTTGAGTTTAGGATAGGAGGATATACAAACTTTCCCGATTTTGTATAATTTTTGAGGAACACGACTCCAGTTACGTCATATTTTTCTTTCCCGAAAAAGGGAAGGGGGAAAGAAAAAAAAGGGAAGGGGGGGAGAAAAAAGATATGGGAAAAAAGGGGGTTTTCCCCATCTCTTTTGAAGAGATTTTCTTCCCCCCTTCCCTTTTTCGGGAAAGAAAAATATGACGTCACTGGAGTCGTGTTCCTCAAAAATTATACGAAATCGGGAAATTTTGTATATCCTCTTAGGATAGGTTAAATATGTTTAGTTTAGATTTGACATAGCTAATTAGACTGCCAATGGTTTAAACCCTTGTAGGTGCAAATCTATTAAAAGTGCTCTTAACTAAATAGAAAACAATGATTTTTGTATGAATTTATTATAACTGCTTAAAAGTATTAACATCCAATAATAGTTTCTCACATAGTTTGTCTCCTAATCAGATGCAGGGAAAGATAATAGAAAATTCAACTCACCTAGATGATAATACAGGATGAAAAGGGGACAATGGGCTGTTTATTACGCTTGTCCCTAAAGTTTTATTTGTTTGCCTAACAATTTAGGTGATCTTTATTCAATTTTGATTAGTTGGTTACCTAAGTTAAGTGTCAATCACTAATTGTAATAAAAAGAAGGGATAGGTTTGTGTATCATCATTGGGGATTTAAATAAATTTATAGGACATTGTCTTATCCTGTTAGATCTACTTACTTATGATCATATCATAGAAAAAATAAAAATTTTAAGCCTAGCCTACTAAAACAGTACTTTTCTGGAAACCATTATTACACTTATAAAAACCAACAGTTAATTATTTAACCATACCTACTAACGTAGTCTGCCCCCTCCCCAAAGGCTTACATACCCCTGGCAAATCTCTGTGCACTTACCTAAATATCTTTCTCTGTTTAAGCTTTCAAATAGGATTTGCATATTTATAGAAGAATAGCCAGAAATGTATAAGTTAGTAAAGAAATATTTCAAAATTACTTAACTAAATCTTAGGCATCCTATTATATAAAGCAATAAGGTTTTTTCGTCTGAAGTTTAATATCTCAACATATACTGAACCAATAAGTTTTATGTAAGCTTCACAGTGGCCATGTGATGATTTTAGGCTATTTTATATTCAGATTTAATTTCTAATACATAGCCCCTGTATGCTAGGGGCATAGCATCTAATATGTGAGACAGAAATACTTTTCAATTCTAATAAATCATGAGATAATTTTTAATGCCTTAAAACCATCCTTATGTGTATATATTCTAGCGTTTAGGCACTTAGCGTATAGGGGAGGAAGGGGAGTAAATTAGTACAAAGCCATCCAAGAACTTGAATTAAATAAAATAGCATTGAACCATCCCCATTAGTATGTGAAGCTTTCCTTAAATGTAAGACTCAATTGGTTTTGTTGTTATCGAGATCTTAACGTTCAAACAAACCAAAAACCTTAACTATTACTTACTAGGATATATGCGTATGAAGATATAAAATTTATAAAATATATTTCTTATTATAGGATAGCTAGGGTAGAATTATCTATCTGGTGAATCACCTTATCTATTTCTGTATATTTTTCTTGCTAATTAGTGTAGAACTTTTTAACTTTTCTAAGTTTGGCCACTATTCATAGATTCATTAAGCGTTTAAACTTTCGAGCTAGCTTTAAATTTCCAATAATATTCGAAGTCGGTGCTTTCTCTCATATTGTCTAGCGACTACAAACCCATCCTCCTCCGCCTTTTTGAAAATAAAATGAAATAAGGCAGAGCCTATAAATGCAACCTTGCCCCATCTTCACTTATGTTTATATAATTTTAAAGAAATCGGGATAGGGGAGAGGGGAGGCGGTGGGTGTTATATGCCTGACTATGCTTTATGAGGGAAAGAACTCTAAATCATTATTTTAAAAAGACCCTTTTGCTACTATGTCAGATAAGTGTCAAAAATGCCTAACTAGAGTAGGATGGGATACCTTGACAAAAAGTTGCAAATATTACCATTAACAGTTAGGATTTTACCGACAAAGGTTGTTCAATAAAAAAGTTGGTTGTCTGAAGGATGTTACTTCAAGGTATTAGGGGTACCAGCCTTACAAGGTATTTAAAAGAAATATACAGTTTTATAGCAGTTTTGTAAGGGCACCGATTCATTGTCAGATATATCAAGGATATGACAATTGACGATAAATTAAAGCACCTTCCCATAGAAAATAAACAAAATAATCCCTTTTCCCGTAAGATAATATTTTTATAGTTAGTTACTGATAGTTTGAACCAACCAATCAAGCTATGAGAGAAGTACTAAAGTTTTCAGCCAGCTAATTAGAGATAATCTGGGACCCTTCTATTTCATACTACATTGTCCCCTCCCTCCCTGATTCCTGGTGCATAAATTACAATGGTTTCAACTTTATCTGTCTGAAAAGTTTGAACATATAAAAACATTGGTGGCACATAGTTTATATAACCGTTTAATTCCAGTTACAAGTGGGTTTTACACAGTTTTGCTTTACCCACTCTCAATTTTATACATTGAATGAGTGATATTTATCCATTGGTTTTTAAGGTTCAAATCCTAATAAAATTTATATTTGTTTTAATTCATGAAATCTAATAAGAAAAAGAAACATTATTGATTAAATCATTTAAAAGCAATGGAGACTTTATAATCTATGTATGTTTATTAATATGTCCATATGTTTATTTTTTGATATTTTTTTATGTTATGGCCGTAAACGTTCTTGTTTTTAAACCCTACTTTGTGGTTTCAAAGATTCTTATTCATATAAGATATTAGGGTATAGTTCCTTTCGTGGCAACGCCCCTTAAGGGGCGTTTCTTCGTATTTTCACAGTATTTTTTCTACTATTTCTAGCCCCTGCGGGGCCAATTGTCTAATCCTTCTGGTCAATAACCTAACCCAATATGACCTAACCTAAAATAACCTATAAAAGCCATTTTAAAAATACGACGAATCGCCCCTTAAGGGGCGTTGTCACGAAAGGGGCTATACCCAAATATTATCTTGGGCTTTAGCCAATTTAGATGATTCATTAGTTTTCCCATTTAGTGGTAATTATTTACGCTTGACAATATAAGAAAAGCAAGGAATTAAAACATCCATAAAAGCAAAGCTCTAAAATCAGTCAGTTTAACAAACAAATATTAATACCTCCAGAACTTAAAAAGCATTATTTGAATTATAATCCTAAACAAAATTGTATGTAAATTTGTTGCAAATACAGGATTTTTTTGTACATACTTACATTTTTGGACTTTATTATAGAGATGCTTTGCTTATATTTTTTATCTTGTTGTCCAAGGAATCATTATTCAAAAAAAACCTAAGAGCTATCCATTACAGAAGTGCGGACGGGATGACCGCTTTGCTTTTAAAAAGATTCACGCGGAAATGATATTTCACCAATAATAATATTATTTCACATTTCTGAATGCAGTTTTTACTTCCTCTACATATTAAAAATTACCAATAGTCCATTTCCTTGAATATACAGATTTCAATAAAAGGACATTCATACAAACTCTCTAAAAATAGCGTAAAACCATGTTAGGAACAGTAAAAAACTTATATAATGCTTCAGTCAGACATACAGAAAGAGATACGTAGAGCTAATGTACCACCCCTCAAGGAAATAGCCTAAAACCTTATAATTCGGATGACAACGTATAATCCCTGAAAGGCAGAGCCCAATTGGTCCAGTGGTTAATAGTGTCCATTTTTTTTATTTCCATCCATAGTACCATTTCGAATTTCTTTATCTACAATATAGTTTTAGACGTAAGAGAGGGGTTATATATTAAACTAGAGTTGGCTCGATATAATTATCTCCCTATTGGCTAGTTTTCTATATGCATATCTATTTCTCAATAAATCTATTTTCCTCACCCGGCATTACTATCTAAAAGAAAGTAAATATTTAATAATCTAAATGATTTTAAAAAGATTTTTTAAATTATATTTTTTCTTTACATTACCATCACCAAAGGGTTAATGATGATAATTACAATTTTAGTTTAATATTTGAACACACAAAGTGTCGCCACAATCGAATTCTTTTAAAACAGAGTTTTCTTATATTTATTATTTTATAAATTTAAATTTTCTTTTTTATGATTAGAAATTAAATACATTGATATAAGGTAAATAGCAACATGAAATTAAAAAAAGGAATTTCTTTTTAATAAAGTAAAATAATGGGTCTTATCGTTCTGGGCAATGAGAGTTTATTATGGATTATTGGAGCACTATGAGTTTTAAACAAATATTCCTTGGAAAACTTGAGCTCGTTTATAGACATTTATTTCCTATATAGATCTGACATGGATCTTGAAGCAATTAAGCAGGCCGTTTTGTACATGTTAAAAATTGGAAGATTTCATTAAATAAAAGTTATCGCAAATATACTTAGTAAATAACCTATAGAAAGGGTTTTACGTTTTGATGGAGGATTGTGGAGTAGCTACGCTACTAACCAGGAAATACATTAAAAGAATAGAGATAATCTAGAGACATACTCCCTTAATCAACCTATAGGAGAACAGTGGAGGTATAATCCAGACATGTCATTGGTTAAAATTGTGTACAGATTTTGGAAGTAAAGGGAAAAAATTTGTCATTTTCGTTCGCATAAATAGTCGTATTTCTTAAGAAAATTGGGTATTTTCCTCTTAGTATTATTTTTAGCGATTTCGAAAATTTGAGTAGCCCCCCCCCCCGGCCCCCCCCCCCCCCCCCAACAACAAAATAATAATTTAAGTAAACTATTATTAGGTTGGACAGGAGGAAGGGAGGGAGGGTATATAGAGAGCGAGACAGGAGCCTTGCCTTGCCTCCTTAGTCAACCATGCCAACCAGTTTAGGATCTCAGTCCCATGCTACAAGGCAGTCGACTAACAAGAAGCTTCAAGATTTCAGTCTATTTATATACAGGATTCTTACTGTATTGTATGCGAGCGCTCCGTGTCCGCGTATTTTTACTGTATTGTTTACCCCTTTCCTCTCCCATCTGACCAACAACCCCCTTTTCCCCGCCCCCTTTATGTTCTCCCTCTCATGATGCGAGCGCTCCATTGTGTGTCCGCGTATTTTTGGCAAGAACAATTTTGTTTGTGGGTTGCGTAGCAATATTTAAAAGAAATCTTAGCCTAATCATTATTGTAATCACTTTTTCGAATCACATAGCCTAACCTAAAATAGTTTTTTGAAATTTAGAAAATTAAAGTACCCCTGACAACGAACATCTGTGGCCGCAGCGCTCGGCTCCCTAGCCTATAACCTAACCTAACCTAACCTAAAATAGTTTTTTGAAATTTAGAAAATTAAAGTACCCCAGACAACGAACATCTGTGGCCGCAGCGCTCGGCTCCCTAGCCTATAACCTAACCTAACCTAACCTAAAATAGTTTTTGAAATTTAGAAAATTAAAGTACCCAGACATCAAGTTTTGGACAAGGGAAAAAGGCAAGCTTCAATTTAATTATTGAATTAAATTGAAGCTTGCCTTTTTGCCTTGTCCAAATCTTTTCCTCCCGCAGCGTTCTATCCAGACTGTCGGGGGGGGGGGGGGGGGGGTACTCAAATTTTCAAATTGATAAAAATTTTTGTAACAGGATAACGCCGAAAATTGTGGGTAAATTATATTGTGTAAAAATTTATTTTCTAGTATAGTGTGAAGTACATAATTTATTATTTAATGTTAGTCTGCTAGGAATTTCCTTTTTAATTTTAACGAATTTTTGAATCAGATAGACCATCTAGATATAGTATGTCTATTATTTAAAGGAAGAAATCAGATATATAATATTTAATTCATCAGATAACTAACTTTTCCTCTTTCTACGAAGGTCAAAAAGAAATATAAATACATTTTTTAGATTTATGTTTAAAGCAGAAATGTTAAGAAGGGAGGTGATCATCCCCCTACACCTCTTACACCCCTCTTAATTTCTGTTGGCTTTTTAAAAATCAGCCTCCAAGAAAAATTTTGAAATCTATAGTACAATTCAAACATTTAAAATCAACAAAAATATGTCCGTTACAAGCGGACAAAATCACTCTAGTTATAGAAAAGCTTCGCTTTAAAAAAACATAGGAAACGTTAGAAATATGTAGCTAGAGTGTCATAAAAATAAATTGTTAATTTTTCAGGTGGAGTTGTTTTTATCAACAACAAACAAATTAAACAGGTAACAAGAATAGTTTTGTCTTCATCGCAGCGCAGCAATGGCAATAATGTCCAAAAGTAACCCGCGACCACGGCCTAGCTCGTAGTGCCGTAGAGGAGGTGATAAGTTCGCATCTCGGTTCAAACCCTTGTTATAGCTTGAGACGCTAAAATGGTACCTATGCTGCTGCTGCTATGTCAGATGTGCGATATTAATAATAAGAAGAGGCAAACCTTAGCAGAAAACAGGCGCAACTTGCAGAGTTGGGACTTTCAGACAAAGGTTGTGCAATCAAATGGTTGATTGTCTGCAATATTGGGGTTATTAGGTACTAACTAAAAAGATATTTCACTACGATGTTATCAGCCGTCCGTCCCCTTTTTTAGTAAGAGGTGTAATAACCAGTTAGTAATTCAATTTTGTCAGCCACGACCATAAAGAAAAAAAAAGACACATACAGAATAGCTTTACTCTATCAAAAATTGCAAAAGTATTTTGTTTTTTCTTCTTTTCTATCTTACATCTACGTTAGACTTAACTCTTTGATGGAATTTTTAAAAAACCTCAGATTATGTTTTTCTCCATCCGTATAAAAAGTAACAGGATAACTGTGTTTCTGTCTGTGTATACCAAAGGATCTTATAAAGCACTGAACCGATATAGTTCTCCTTGTAGCTTCTCATATGTATAGGGAAGATGTAGCTAATAGGGCCTTAGACTAGTTTTAGTAGTTTGATGTTTGCAACATTGAGTAGGGGTTCTAAGAAATATTGAATTGGTCATTGGCGTTAAAGCTTTTTTGAAATAGTTTAATTTGAATATTATTTCTTGAAGATATGTTTTAAAACTATCAAATTATTCATTTAGGCTTTAAAAAGTAACAACTATAACAAAAGCATAAGTAACAAACAAATTGATATATTTCAAATGGATATAATCGTCTACAAACAAATATTTAAATCAAAAAGTTTATCCATCTCGAAGAGCAGAACAATTTTGTCATAGTTATATGACATGGATTTAAGGGATATTTCACCTGAAGATTATTCTTCAATACTTATACAATTGAAATTTTGGTGCATTTCTCAAAAGTGCCTAACAATAACGGAAACCCTCCCTGCCATTATTTTTTTTAGAAGAACTTAATATAAGGAAGGGGAGTAGTTTTATTTCTATTGCCCAAAAACACCTAAACACCCCTTTTTAAAATCTATTTCAATGTAAATGGTGGGGGGTGGATGGGAGTTTTAGGTCTTAAACTAGGAGCTTTTAGGGAAACCGCCGAATTTTCTCTGAAACTAAAGTTTAAATTTTACTGAAATGGCTTATAACTCCGTGACCTATTTGAGTGTATGTTTTGAAAACAAGACAAAAATTTTCTCTTGTTTTTCTTTCAGTTTTAATTTCTCTAGAGTGTGCTTTTATTGGCTTCCTTAAAGTACAGAGATAGATAGATAGAAGCAAGGACATCCAAGCAATTTATTTTCAATGGGGGGGGGGGGGGAGGAATAAGGAAAAATTTATACACAGTTTGTCAAATTTACTGTGTAGAAAGGAATTACCCTACCCCCTCATTTTTTTTGTGGGGGGAGGAATTAAAAAACTCATTTGGGGTGTTAAATATAAAAATTAGCTGGATTAAAAAAAAGAACTAAGATCATTAAGCCATGTAAATTTTAATTTGGGAGGGGGGGGGGGGGATGGTGCGTGGTGAAAATTCTAATATAGTTTTAAAATTTGAGGAGGCCCTAAATTTCTTTTGTGGCGGGGTGGGGGGGAGTGGTATTTAGCACCCTTAAAAGCCAACCATATTAATCCTTGTATACAAGAATACATACAAAATAAGATTACTAGATGATGCTATTGCTAATGTTTCAGGGCTTAGAGACAACATCCATAAAGCTAGAAGATCTACTGGACTATTTGAATCCGTCAACAGCTGTTCTTAAAGTTGACGTAGAGGGACATGAGTGTAAGGTGAGTAAGTCAATAATAGGACTGACTTATAGACCATAAGTATATAGAAGAAGTACAATAAAAACGAAGTTCAATAGTAGCAGACCTTTTGAATAATAAGCTAACAATAAATTTAGAAATAGACAGCGAAATATTAGAAGCTAGAAACAAACCACCTTAGATTATATAATAAAAAAGAAAAAATGGGGCGTTTTTTGCGGAGTTCAATCCCTTTTCAATGATTGATGTTTTTTGATCGAGGGAAAAATCGATCTTTCCATGTACACAGACGGACAGATCATACTACTTAATTTGTTAAAGGATTACAATTTGAATGTGTTTACTTTTTAGGTTCTAACAGACTATCTATTGAAGAAAAACAAGGAAACGGCAAATAATTATTTATATGCAAAGCCATAATTGGGATCAGTCCGGTATATAGTTCATACCGAATTTCCGACTGTATCGCCTCGCCACCACCCCCCCCCCCCCCCCCTCCACCCACGACCGTTAAGGGTTAAATTTGCCGCCAAATTAAAACAATCATGTGCCTCCTTTGTCTGGACACATCTATGTTAAAAAAAAAAACATGATTGGTTCATTTTGGCGGCAAATGATAAATTCAAAAATAATAACATATAATGGTTCATTTTGGCGGGAAACACAGAAATTCAGAAATACTAAATACTTTATTATTGAACTTTTTTTTAATTTACGCTGAATTTTTTTTAAAAATCAATATTGCTGTTATAATTACAGAAAGTATATATTCCCTATATCCTAATGGAATGGATGGTTATATACCTAAACATAAACAAGGAATGTACAGACATTGATTCTTTATTAGAGGTAAATATAATTGTTGAGTAGCTGCACTCTCCGATCTAGAAATGAGGTAAAGGCATCAAGCAAAATAAATCTAAAGTATTATTTTGAGGGATAAATGAAAAGGTCGTCTTTACTACGAAACATTGCCCAAAAATACACAATAAATCAGCTGAAATTACCAAATATTTTCTAATTAATTTAGTTGTTGGTCACAGCTGTCTTTAATTTTAACTTGAAAATTAATCTATTAACCTAGATTATCAACCAGACACACAATAATCCGCCTGACAAAAAGATTTTTCTAGCAGAACTTTTTTATTTGTCGATGCTGTGAGTATTGGTTCAAAAAATATGACGTAATAAAAAAAATTAGCCAATGAGAGTCCACTATAAATTTTACCATTGCATTGGTCAATAACGGCCTCTCATTGGCTAATTTTTTTTGTTACGTTATATTTTTTGCACCAATACTCACAGCATCTATTTGTCTCATAAAATTCAATCCAATATTATGAACGAAGAAATTTTGTATTTGTATTATTTCTCCAAGCAAAGCTTTATCATAAGAAATTAATTAATTCAAAGATGGCTTATTAAACGAATGAAATAAATAAAGAAAATTTACACCAATATTATTTCTACTCTGTATTCCTATTGTTTATAATAAATGTTGATAGTTCTATATTAATTCAACTTATATTTTTCAGGCAGCTTATAGTGATTAATAAAAAATGACGTCAAACAATATAAATGACCAATGATAGGCCAGTATACATTGTAATTGACCATTGAGTAAGTGTATTAGACATAATAAGTTGCTTCTTCAACTTGTACTAAAAGCTTTGTTAAAGTCAAGATAACATTAAGTAACCTATAACATGAGCAAAACTGCAGAAGCAACCCAATCTTTCCCACTTTTGTATTAATTTTGTTGGGACATGATTCAAGTTACGCCATATTTTTCTTTCCCGAGAAAGGGAAGGGGGAAGAAAAAAAGAGATGGGAGAAAAGGGGGTTTTCCCCATCTCTTTTGAAGAGATTTTCTTCTCCCCTTCCCTTTTTCGGGAAAGAAAAATATGACGTAACTGGAATCATGTTCCAACAAAATTAATACAAAAGTGGGAAAGATTGGGTTGCGTCAAAACTGCAAGGAGGGAGGAAAAATTTGAACTGTTGATTAAACTGGTGTCAAAAACTTTGGGTACATAAATTGAATATTTGATTCGTTGGTCCCATATCTATCGCTGATCAAACTATTCAACCATTAAATTTAATTTTCCAGAAGGGATAATTTTGTCATTATTGGGAATGTATAATCAATTATCAACCATTTTCTTATACTTGACAAAAAAGGGCTATCAAAAGAAAACCATATAAAAATCTTTTTAAAAGTTAGTAATAAGTCTCAAGATAAACAGTAGAAAATTAGATAACAAGATAGCAAATATCTAGATATAAAATGTACATAATTTGTAGAATGCTAGCTGTAGAAAGGAATCTTTTAAAAAGAATTTTAATCAAGTTACCTAAAATTTATAAAAGAATGTTTAATAGAAGTAGAAAATTTCAGCAAAAATTATATTTACAATTTTAAATATTGAATTTTGAGGACAGCGGAAGATGTAAGGAAAATAGCTTAAAACCACCTTAATATATCTATAAAGCTAACGCTTACCGGAAAAGTACAACCAATTCAAACCTGCAATTTCAGATATCTTTAGTTTCAGACCAAAAAAAAACCTTACTACTTTATATTATAGGATTGATTAAAACTTTTCGAGAATTTTAAAATAAAATTTTACTACCTTATCCTAACCACTTTTATAAAATATCAAAGTTTAATTTGTTGAAATAACTTTGTTCTTGAAGTTTAATTCTTGCATTAAAATTTAGTTGCAACCTATTACAAATTATAAAATTGTAGTGGCTTTTAAATTAATAGCAACACTATTCCATAGATAGGGCTTGTGCTTATGCAAAATATATTTTTTTTAAATTGTTAATCAGAAGTTTAGGTATCCTTACATTAACAAATTCAACATTTAAGAAATTTTAAAAATTTCTGAAACAGATAATACTTCATATAGACATAATTGAATTTTAGGACTTGATGATAAAGCGGCTAAGTTATAACATAATACTTAATCGTCCTAGAAATCAATATTTAAAAATCAAGTTAATAGAATAGTTAAAAACCTCGTAAACTTTTTTCTTTATAAAAAAGGTAAAACTGTAAACTGTGAACTTCTGGAATTGACTATAGAGTTACGGAACGGATCGAAAAGTAAGCGCTAATTATACTTCTTTTGATTTGACTATTTTATGATTTTAACATTTATAAAAACAATCCTTCCCGTTCTGTCATACATCATTGAGAATACCAACCCTAGAGTGTAAGATACCATATCATAACTCTTATGGATCTTTTCTTCTTTGTTAATTAAAATGCTATTTATGGCTATGTGCATAGTAGACCAGTTCAATTTTCACATTTGTGTAGAACAGCTACTCAATAAGTAATTATTTCGCCCCAATTGAGACTTTTGTAACAATGACAGTAACTACTTTATCAACTGAAATTAAAATAAATCCTAAAATTAAATAAATGACAATATTTTAGCACAATTTTGAGGTCCTGTAAAAAATCTGACTTATTAAGTCGTATACTTTTTTCATTCTCTCTTTTGCTTAAAATTTTTTTTTTGCAATTTTAGTTTTAACTAATTTTCCAATCCGAAGGATTATTGAGAAGAAATTTATATATTATAATACTATACATAATGTTTAAAGCTGTGTTTATATTTTATTGTTTATTCAAAAGTACTTGAATCTATTTGGACAATGATTGTACTTTATACTTTGTAGATAAAGTTACCAATCTATCCATCTTTTTGTTCATTAAAGCTACTCTATCACTTATAATTATGAATATATTTATCCTTATGCTATAGCAAAAGGATCTCTTCTGTTTGTGTGTGTACCAAAGGATCTCGCCAACCGCTGATATGATTTTCCTTTACAGTGTAGCTTCTCATATATTCTGGGAATGTTTAAGAGTAATCACAAAAAATTCTAAATATACAATTAGCGCACCTTGCGGCCTTCTTGATATTTTTAGGTAAGCAGCTGATCTTCACAAAGCCTCTTGGGGCGTAGCCGCTAGTTACCATTTAAAGAGCTTTAATACTATTAAAAGTCTATGTAAGAAGTAGGGTTGAGCCGGATATCCGGTCATTTACAATATCCGGCCGGATACCGGATATTAAAACTATCCGGTTACATGATATCCGGCTGATTTTTGACGCCGGATATCCGGTTATCCGGCCGGATATCCTGTAATTTGCCGGATATCGAACGTTGGCCAGATATTCGGCCGGAACCGGATATCCGGCATTAAAAATCAGCCGGATATCCGGTATCTGGGATCCGGCCAAAACAGTATCCGGCCCAACCCTAGAAAGAAGTGAAGTTACCCAGGGATAGGGCAGTAAACAAAAATTACAGTCTAAACGAAGATGAACAAAATTATATACTCCTTCTAAAGATAAAAATCAGTGGTTAGAATGTTTGAACAGTTAAAGCAAGTTATTGAACCAACTAATCAAAATTTGATAAAGTATAGCCAATATTTTTTAAAGCCAATGTATAAAAACTCTGGGTACCAATATAATTTACAGTCCAATGTCCCACCTCCCTACTTTTTTTTCTTCATTATTTCTTGATTCTTTAGTAATGAAATGGCTCAAAAATGACTATATTGTCAAAAAACACTTTACTGTTATTTTCAATTCTTTTTATTGTTAATATTGTGATTCCTATGGAAACAATGGTCCTTGTAAGTTCTTTTGCATCAAGAGTTTAGCCAAACATTTGTCAAGTAAACTTTTTTTGTGCACCAATTACTTGCTATTTGATTTATTAGTTAGAGACCAGCTACAATAGAGATGGCCAGAAATAGAGCAACAGATTTTATAAATGTATTAGATTTTGCCCTCCTCCAAATGAAAATTTAAACTCCTTGAGGGAGCAACAGGCACTAACAAATATTTGGGTATGCTATATGAACTCCCCTAATTGTATTTACTGCTGCTATGCCGACACGTGAAACTAATAGTTTAAGATGGGGGGATGCCTTACCCTATATAGGGGTGCATCGTATTATAATGTACTGTGAGGATTCTCAGACAAAGGTCGTATGTTATAGTTGTCTGTTAGGGTAATAGGAAGAATGGAAAGGACAATTGATTTTAATAAATCCTTTAAGAGATCACATAGAGTTTTTTCTAGGGATATGTATAAAACACATTACACATTCTAGGAGTTGATATTTCTATTGTTTGGAGGAAATGATAGAAAGAGAGGGTTTTGGAAAAGTAGATTATATTCTTACATTACTACAATTATAAAAATTATAATTTGTGTTTATTTAGTCAATGAACGTTTTTTAAGGAAGGATATTTGATTGAAAAAGAAAATTAATCCTTTAAACAAATATATTTATAAATAACAAAAGTATCTAAAAAAATTACTAGAAATAAAATAAAAATGATTTTAGTTTGCTTTAATTAAAATTTAAATTTGTTTTCCGGTAATTTGAAAAATGTATTGTAAGAAATAGTAGAATCAATGCAATTTGCTATAATTGTGCGCTAAAAATTGACATTATTCTGTTGTTTTACTGCTTTGATAGAACACCAAAGTAGATCAAGTGCAAATGAAAATTGTCATGCGACCCTAGTGGTGTTTTCACATAATAACTAAAAATCATATCAACAAAGCTACACCTTGATTAATATTTTAAAGTAGAATCATCTTAACTTTTAGGGGGGTGGGGGCTACCCATTAATATTAATTATTATGGCATTTAAAACAAAGATTATTTATTTAAAGAGTAAGTTTTAAACCATTTCTTTTAATAGGTAGTTATAAATCTATCTCAACCATAACATTTGAATTAGTAACTACTGCTGCTTCATAACGAAATATATTCTAAAGAAAAAAATCTTCATTATCCATCGCAACTCTTAATGAAATGAATCAAGCTTATTTAGCTTGGTTCGTTTACTACTGAGTCCCTATAGTTGCTCAATTGTATGGACAACAAAATCCTGTAATTTTTAGTAGCCCAGGAATTGTACAGAAGTATATAAATAAATCTTAAAAGATGTATAATTAAAAAATTTTTTTTGTAAAACTTTTATTATTACGTATTTTATTGGTGTTTAATCAGTTTATAAACATAAAATCACAAAAATATTACTAAAAATATAAAATTGAAATTATTTACAATTACTATATAAAAATAAATTTGGTTTCTTTCATGTGTTCCGTCTTCTTTGAAGATGTGTTGAGTGCTGGTAATTTCTCGTCTAGTCAAAGTGAGGGCAATGGCATCTTTTTCATTAACACAAGGATTTTTGGTTATCCTGATTATCTGTTTACCCTGAGCCATCAGCTTAAGAAACTGAAAAAAAAAAGAATGAAAGTTTAAGTTAGAAAAAATTCATAGTTGAAAGAAATATTGACAGATATTAAGAAAGAGATACAAAAACTAACAAACAGATTTTCTTAATGTCCCTGTAATAACACTAACCCTTTTATCCTCTTATCCACTTATTATACGCATTCTGATATTTTGGGAAACGCATAAATATTGCTCTAAAATTCTTTAAAAACTCTTTTAACATTGACAATACAGGTTTAATTTTCTTATTTCTACATTCAAAAAGAAACCAAGCTGAAATAATAATTTCTGTATTGATTATTATAGCTTTATAGAATGGTATATTAGACGGTGCTCCCAAGAGAACATAATTGGCAACCCATGTTATATTAGATTGGTAAAGAAAAGTGTTAAAATATTCTAAAAGTAATTCTGTATTTGATGAACAATAAAGATAAAAATGACAAGAAGTTTCTCTAGGGGTGGGAAGATTTAAAGCTATTGTACATTGTGTACATGCTGGACTAGTGTCACTAAATTTTGATAAATTTGCATTAAAATGAAGAAGATTGTTAGATAATTTAAAAGCAAAGTCTCTTATGTTCATGGGAAGATAGGATAATCGCCACATGCACATAAACCTTGATTCTCTATTTATATCTATTTCATTACTGAGCCACATATTTCTAGTTTTAACTGGTTGACAATTAGTTAACATAGATTTGGATATATCTAAGAAGTATCTAAAATCTTTTGCTCTCAAATTGGGCTTTGAAATAAAGACTAATATTGAAACAGATTTTTGAGAAAATTTTGTTTTACACCTATTTAAAAATACTCTTAGATTATGTTTCATTCTTATAAATTCATTTGGGGTTACATAACAGGAAGATTTCCTGCAAAATTCATCATAATTTAAAACATTGCCAAAGTTTGAGATAAAATTACTTAAGGTAAGATTTTTTAGTTCATTACCATACCTTAACCATGAGTTTATTGTGAAGAAGTTGTTATTGATCATATTTCCTTGATTATCCGTGAATAAATGATTATTAACAACTTGGGCAGCGAGAATGTTTCCACTAAATTTCCAATAATAATCACAAAAACGTAAAAAAGCTTTAACTAGATTGTACAAAATTGGGTTAGATTCTGGAATAATTTTATCAATTTGTATAGACAAAGGGTTTTCGGGATCTGCAAGATATTGTCTCAATTCTTTACCCCATGAATCATTTGCCTTAAGACCTTTTAAAAAAATGCTAACTTTAAGACTAGTGAGAAATTCTTTTGGGTTAGGCAGGCCAAGCCCACCCTTGCTACAGTCAAGAAAAATTCTATCCTTTGCAATCCTTCCCCCTTGTTTTAGAAAGCCTACAACACACTTTTCAAAGTCTGCTAAAAATTGGTCTGTTGGTTCGAAAATTGAACCTAGATATGATAATTGTGAATAAAAATATGTTTTTATAATAGAAACCCTTCCAGGAATACTAAGATTGAATAAATTCCAAAAATTGCGCAATTTTACAACTTTTGCCAATATTTTGTCCCAAATTAAATTAGTGTCATTTAAAGATTTGTGCAAGCTTAGACCTAAAATTGTGAAATTATCTGAAATTTCAAAATTCAGTTCCTCAACTTTTCTTATAAAATCTAAAGAAGGTAACCCACCAGTTATTATAATTTGAGTCTTAGAGTTGTTAACTTTAAGGTTTGATAATTTTCCAAAGCTGGTCAAAATATCATAACATTTTTGGAGAGATTCTGCCTTTACTTCCATGAAGTTTTGCATATCGTCTGCAAAACCACTTGCTACATTTACTTTATTTTCATCTCTGTTAAAATTGTAAGGAATTGAATTTGGAATTTTAAGAGTGTTTGTTAGACATAATTTTATAACGAGTGGGTTTATTGCAATTTTAAATAAATTTGGAGATGGAAGGTCTCCTTGAATAATACCTATTTTATTTTCAAAATTTTGTGTTAAACCGCAATCAGTCAAGATACAAGATTTTCGGTTTTTAAAAGTAGAAGATACCATTAAAATAAATTTTGGACCAAAATTAGAGAAATGCAATACAGATTGTAAGTAGGTATTTCCTATTGTATCAAATGCCCTCGAAAAATCAATTATTAGACTTGCTAAAGGAGAATTTGTGGAGTTTGATTTTGAAAGCAGTTCATATACATTTATTAAACATTCTTGTATAAAATACTGATCGGAATAAGCTTTCTGAGCATTGTGTATTATGGAATCTACAACAGTTTTTAATCTTAAATTTATAACTCCACTATATAGTTTATAAGGAGATGTAAGTATACCAATGCTACGCCAATTTTTAATATTAGAAAGATCTTTATCTCCACCCTTTGGAATCAAATTGCTTCTACTTATATTCATCATACCTCTTAACTCCCCTTTATTAGCCATATAGTTAAAACCATGTAACATTGTATCTTTAATTAAATCCCAAAAATGTTTAATTGACGCCATAGGTATGCCATCTAAACCAACAGCAGCATTTAAATTAGCATTTTTAAGCACGGTTTCAAGTTCAGACATTTGAATAGGTGACTCAAGATTTAATTTATCTTCTAGCGATAATTTAAAAGGGTCAAAAATTGGATCATTTTCATTTCTTTCAAAAAATTCTTCAAAAGAAATTTCTGGCTCAACAGACGTGCTAAAAAGTTGTTTAAAGTGATTAACAATAAAATTTTGTCTCTCATCATCATTTTGAATAATATTCCCTGAGTAGTCTTTAATCAAAGATACAGATTCATGAGAGTTCTTATTTTTCAAAAGTTCAGAAAAGCTTCTAGTGCTTTTCTCATGGTTTAATAAGTTAAAATAATTTGTGTTTTCCAAAAGTCTTAGATTTTCTCTGTGTTCAATTTCCAAAAGTTTTGCCTCAGTTTCTTTAAAATTAACAGAATTAAAATCACCAATACTTCTTAAATATGATAATTGATCAGACAATTTATTTTTTTCCTCCTTTGTTGTTTTAACATAAAATGACTGAAATGATATACATGTATTTTTTATTTCATTTAATAAACATTCTAACATTAAGTCCGGTTCCAACTTAGTGTTATAAGATAAAAAAGTTTCAATACTGGGAAAAAGTGAACAGTTTTCTTCAATTTCATTACTATAAACTTTAATTAAATGTTTACAAAATTTGTCATTGGGTAGATTTAAGATCGTTTTTTCAAGCCCCTGAATATACAAAGATAAAATGTTAATCCTATTAATTAGTAGAGTTAATTCATTTTTATTTGGAGGTTCTGTATTATCAACCATAAAGCTGTACACAGAAAATTTTACTGTAGAATATAAATGTTCAATATTAAGTAGGGAGCTATCAATAACTTTTGGTCTAATAATATTCTTACTTTTTCCAAAGAAAGTGACAGGTTTATGGTCAAAATATTTTGATACCCTATTTGGATATTCAACTTTTTTGATTAATGGACTAAATTGTGGGCTTGCCAAACAATGGTCAATCCTTGACCTATTTATAGCTTGTTCACTAAAAGGAATATAACTATAAGTTTTTAAATTTGGATACAAAAGTCTAAATTTGTCTACAATAAATCCTTCCCTTATCCATGAAACTAAAGTTTTTGTGTGAATTAAGTTAGGTATTGCGCTCATGTTAAGAATTTCATAATTATTCAAAACTACGTTAGAATTTATAGGCAAATCACAAGTTAAACAGTTCAGATCTCCCAAAATAACAAACTTAGAAATTCCAATACTTTCAATTTTTTGTTTTAAGAGTGAATAAAAATCTTTATTTTGAGATTGAGTTGGACCATAACAGTTAATGATAAGCATTCGTTCATTATTTATATGCAAATCAACGATAATGACATTTTCACACCTAGATTTAAATATTCTATAAACTTTATGACAAAAATTTCTCCTTATCATTGTGATTACACCACGATCCCCTTTTGTGCTATTAAGATAAATATCATAATTTCCGAATTTACTTATCATTAAATAGTTTTTAAGAAATGTTATATTATTACCCACACGCGTGTCTTGAAGTAAAATTATATGTGAATTTGTTTTTAAAACTGCATTAATTTTCATTTTAAACTTCCCACCATCTTTATCTAGAGAGGCCAAACTTAAATTTAGCGAGTTCATATTTTGACTTATAACTTTTACATTGTCTAAGCAAAAAGAATTTCCAGATGTAGGCTGGTTTACTGGGGGAGGGGGACTTAAAATTACTTCTTCAAATATTAATTCCTCGCCTTTTTAAATTTAGGATCCCCTAAAAGCTTACAAAAAGACATATAATTTTTCTTCAAGTTAAAAAAGTTTATCCCTTTTTTGAAAGATAAAACTGAACCAAGAGACATAGTGTAATGTTTCAAAATATTTTTTTGCAATTTATGAGAAATGTCAAAGTAGAGATTTGGATGATAAAATTGGGGTAAATTACAACCAAGGGCAGAAGGGGGAGAATGTAAAAGGGGGAATAACATTTCACATCTATAGTAAATATACCATTTAAAAGTAACAACAAAAAGGAGCAGTTTATATAAATAATGCATTATTTTGACAAGAATATTTTAAATCAATGATTATTTTGTTTACTCACATTTGTATATATTTACTAGAGAAAGGTTGCAAGAATTTGGTGTTTACAAGCATTGCTTGAGGCGCAGGAGTTTTAAAACTTTCTAAAAATGTCCAGTTAGTACCCATCCTTGTTCTGTAAGACACCATTATGGATTTTCCGGTTGCGCTGGGCCTAATAAGAATTTGCTTAGAGGTTAAATCTATGTCCTCAGATTTAACATTTTGGTACTTTTCTCTTAAACTTTTAATTATAGGAAACAATTGTTTAGGCCAATGAAAGTTAACATCTAACCCCTTAGTCTTTAGAGCCTTATCTAAAGCAGCCTTTCCTTGTTTAGTTTTGGATTTTAGTAATACTGGAACGATAAACTTTTCATTTTTCTCAAATGTTTCTTTTGCTAATGGGGTGATTACTACGTCCGATAAAACTTTAGGGGTGAGAGTAGAAGAAAGCTTTGTCTTCACCGTTTCAATCATAGAAATGTCAGAATCCCTATCAATGTGAACGCCTAAATCCAAGTTGGGGACCTTACTACTTAGAGAAGCAAGCATGGTTTCATTACACAAATCTTTATACCCTGCTGACCTTTCGATATCAGACACAAGGTCGCCAGAAGCCACATTGATAGCTACAGTGGCCTCTAGTTTCTCAATTCTTTCAATTAGCGTCTTCTGGTTATTAGATAACCCGAAAACAAACTTAGACAAATCATTCATCTTAGATTCTAGTTCAATAAACCAATTGGTTATTGGAGCTATGATTTTAGCCTTTTCACTAGGCTTCCCACTATTACATTGACTTAGCTTATCAAGTTCTTCCCTAATTTTTCCCGTTGTCTCAGTTATTTTAGAGAAGTGGTCAAAAGTAAAATTATTCCAATCTGCAGGGGTAGTGGAATTTTCTCGCTGCCCTTCAAGGGAGGAATTAGAGTTAGGGGTAATGTTATTAGTCATAATCACTAAGAATAAAATTAGTTACCTTCACTAATATATTAAACTAAGGATGAATATCACAAATATCAATACTTTTAAATAAACACAAAAAAAAAACTTATCTTAAATTTTTCACTAGTGGAGCAGATTCGATGTGTGTTGGGCGGTCAAACTTGATGAGTCAGCTGTAGAATTAATTACAATTTTATTTGTACTGGTTATCAGGCGGTCAAAACTAGATAATCTAGTCGGTGAAGAGTTATAAGTTGGGGTAGGGGAGGAGAGTGGTTAGGACAACCTTTCACCTCAAGCTCAACTGAATAACTGAAACTAACAATGCATTTCCACGGATAATAAATAAAAAAATTAAAAGATTAGATCGAGTTTTGTTGGCCCCGAGTCTCCAAATGCCAAGGACATCAAAATTATTATCAAACAGTTTTTTGAAACATTTTAGATGAAAGGGGTATCAGAGATATATTCTAACACCAGTAGAATCATAATTCAGAGTTAGAAATAAGAATAAGAACACACATTCATTTTTATTAGGATTTTGAATTTTAATTTCTTTTATTCAGTTGGCTGAATGTTTATGTTTTTTCCTTTTGGCGTAATATTGGGTTAGAATAAATAATAAGTTAAAAGTTTGGACAATTATATTTAAAACCAATTGATATTTAACAAAAGTACCCAAAGTAGTCAATAAATAAGAAAACGTTGGATACCAATATAATCTATAGTCCAATGCCACATCCTTCCAGGTGCCTACCAGATTTTCAAACAATTGTAGAAAAGTTTTAATAATATCAACAACAAAAAATACATTTTATTTATTTTTTAGGGTTTCCGGAAATCAGGGTATGCCCCATATGACACAGTTGTTAGAGGACCTATTATTGGAGAAAGGTGAACTATTAGCCCAGCTACTCTATCAATTCTAGCTATTGTCTGTCCGTATCTTTTCAACCACATGAGAACATTTAGTCATTAAATTTGAATTTATAAATCCATTATTTCCAAGTCAAAATTTAATAAGATACAAATGCATGATCTAAAACTGTGTTACTAGACTTCTTAAAACAATAGAATTAGTTTATTTTCTCTTAAATTTAAGTCACTTGTCAGCCTAAAATATAATACTACAATTACCCTAATGACTAATTAAGCTGTTTTAGTGCCTATAAAAAAGTGTACGAATGAAAAAACTTTTGGCCGAAACATCTCGAATGACATTATTTTAGTCCATTATTCTTATATGACTTCATTCGGGATACATCGGCCAAAACACTATAAAGAGCTTCCTAAAAGTGGGAAGGAGAGGTGTAGGAAGGTGTCAACACTTCCTAAACAAGGAATTAGTAACTGACTTCCATTTTTTATCTCTAAAATGTTTTCACCTTTGTGGTGAAATGATGTGCATACTATATCTAGATTACCCGTCTGACCCGAATTTTCGTCAAATAAGGAAAATTTCTAGCAGACGAAATAATTGTTTATTTAAATTATTGGATTGTTTTAAAAAAATCAGACTTGCTAATCGCTGGTGAGGCAAAATCACTTTAAAAATCTAAAAAAAATTAAACAAAATCTTATGTTAATGACCCTTTTATGATTTTATTTATTTTTTTTAGATTTTTCATGCAATTTTGGAGGATTTTTCATGCAATTTTGGAGGATTTTTCACAAAATAATTTTGTTTCTTCAGCGAGTAGCGAGCCTAACTTTTTTTTACAATCTACCTCTGTTTTGAAGCTTTAACATTTCAAAAAATTCACGACAAAATTTGTGGGCAATTAAGTCTGATTCAGCAAAATAATCTCTCTACTTTATGTGCAAGATTCTGTAACTCTTCAATATATTTTGCACCAATTGGACGTAATCCTCTTCTTTTGCAGGCTGATGAACCCGTGGTCGAACGTGTTATGGGTGCACAAAGATGCTAGAAAAATCAATCTCTCCCCCACTCCAATGGATGCTATGAGAATTACCTCACTTGATGGTTCTAGTATTGTATTCTAATTTTCTTTTATTAGCGGATTTCAAATTGTTTAGTTGGAACTAAAAGTGTGTTCTATAGAGCTTAGAATTCCTCACAGTCTATCTGTTACCCATGTAAAGTGTTTCCTATTAGAGTGCCCTTGAAGCTAAAGCTGTTAGTGTTTAATAGTACTTATTTCAGATGCCCACTTTCATTTAATTTTTTTAAACTAGCGGAAACGCCCCTAGAGGCCTCTTGGAACATTTGAGAAAATTGTGGATGTGGAAGGTCTAACCGTTTGAATTTTAGTTTTAAAAAGAGAAAGAAAAAAAAAATTGGGGGGAGTGGGGTCATTTTTTCTCGGGGTGATTTCTCTTGGGAGGAAGATATACACTTCTCCAAAATAGTTATAAACCTTCCCTGGACCTATAAAAAGCTACACTGTAAAGAAGAACAATTTCGGTTTAGTACTTAGCGAGAGCCTATGCTTCAGAAAAAAATCGTACTACTTTATATAATAGAATTATACACATAGCATTTATTTATATTTTTATTTTGTTTCTTTACATAGCATCTTCGCGTGTTATGACTGTTCACAGTCTTGTTTGAAGTTAGCTTAATTAAATTTTTATAAAAAAAATAATCAGAATATCAGTCAAAACTCTCTTTTTTTTCAATATTCATTTCATTGCAAATTTCCAATTAAACTACAAATTTTAATTTTTCTGGATTATTTTTACAGAACATAATATTGTCTTGTTTTAAATATTCAATTTCAATAATTAAATTAAATTTTATTTGAATTCTTAAGTGATTTTTCCAAAAATATTTTTAACTGTGATATATATTATTTTTTCATTTATTTGAACAATAAAGTGTTATACAATACAAATGACCCATTATGAGAGTGCTTATTAGAGGGTAAAGGTTATAAGAATCATAATTTATATTTTATTAATGTTTTCTGTTTAAAAGCGAAGCTTTTCTATAATTAGGGTTGGTCCGTCCGTTACGGATAGCTTTTTTCGTTAATTTAGGCATGTTAGAATTGTGCTATCGATTTTAAACTTTGCATGGCGATTCCTGTAGTAGTTAGGTTCGATTTAGAAAGCGTAGCAACTCTATAATCGCTACCAGAATGTACGTAAGTCCGTAACATGTTTATTTTTTTTATTTTTTTCAACTAATTTGTATGTGATCTAATTATCCGATTGATCTGACTTTTGGTATACTGTTTTCTTGGACAACAAAGTACAATATTATAAGTGAAGCATCTCTATAATCGAGTCCTAAAAACTAAAGATGCAAATTAACATTATCCTGTATCAAGCAGTTTTCAACAAATTTACTTACAACTTAGATTCGACTCTTATATTATAGTCATTTAATTCTGACAATATACAAGTGTTTATTTCCGTTTGTCCTACAGTTTCAGAGCTTCTCTTTTATGGATTTGTCATTCTTGTTTAATAATAGTTATTTGAATAATTTAATTTAGAATTCTCATAAATAAGAATATTAAAAACACTATTGCATTATTCTTATTCAAATGTTGCAAATAAAGTCTACATATTTTAGCTGGTTTTGCAAAAATTGTAAAAAAATATGGAATGTTGAAAAATCTGGTTCTAAAAATATTTCATAATATGGTATCACTATACATAATAGCCATGCATATACCCTTTGATTTTAGTGTGATTATAAAGCAATAACATGACATTTAAACTGGCCTAAACTCTGCATCCAAAACTGTTAAAGTAATCCCAAGAGTTGTAATGACAATGCACACATGGAATAATTATACTTAGAATGTGTTTTAACACTAAATAAGCCTTATCTACTAAATTAATATTCTATAATTTTAAACTATGATAATGCAAATAGCACTCATATTGTTGCAGTTCTGTAATATCCTAATATAATATTCTATGTAGTATCTACTATACTTTTATTCTATATTATTCTATGAAGCATCTACTATACTAATAATCTATAATATGAATCTATGATAATGCACATAGCCTTCATATTACTATAGTTCTGTAATTTTCTAATGTAATAATCTATTTAGTATCTACTATACTTTTATTCTATATTATTCTATTAAGCATCTACTATACTAATACTCTATAATATGAATCTATGATAATGCACATAGCCTTCATATTACTATAGTTCTGTAATTTTCTAATGTAATAATCTATTTAGTATCTACTATACTTTTATTCTATATTATTCTATTAAGCATCTACTATACTAATACTCTATAATATGAATCTATGATAATGCACATATCCTTCATATTACTATAGTTATGTAATATTCTAATATAATATTCTATGTAGTATTTACTATACTAATATTCTATAATATGAATCTATGATAATGCACATAGCCCTCATATTACTGCAGTTTAGTAATATTCTAATATTCATTCTTTGTAGTATCTACTATACTAATATTCTATGATATTAATCTATGATAATGCACATAGCCCTCATATTACTGCAGTTTAGTAATATTCTAATATTTATTCTTTGTAGTATCTACCATGCTAATATTCTATGATATTAATCTATGATAATGCACATAGCCCTCATATTACTGCAGTTCTGTAATATTCTAAAACAAAACACAATATGTTAAACTATATAAAAACCAGAGATAAAAGGGTTTTTAAATGATTAAAATGATTTATCTAAACGTTTTTTAAGAAAGTGATTTTAGGTTCTCTATTTTATTGTAGCCTCAAATATGTTCTGGGGTGGTTTTAGGCTATTTTATTGAAACAATCAGTTTTTAGATAGTGTCAGGAAATTTTTTCTGCTCATTAAACAAAACGCCCCTAGATGCTAAAAAGCAGCCGCAAATATTATTTAAAATATTTTAGAAATTTTACTTATGCAATTAGGCACAAACTTTGACGCCTAGAACTAAAATTGCATGAAATATATTTAAAGGTAAAAAAGGGCGAATGTGATGAGATTTTATTTTTGCAGTAAAATTGTTTCCTTTTAGCAAATTAACTTCACAGCATTTTCAGGGATACAGGAAAATGTCAATAGAAAATAAATTACTCCTTCCTCAAACAGATAAGATAATTTACTTTGCAGCATGGCTTCGAAACCGATTAATATCCGATGAATTCAAACCGGTTCTCAGCATTTCTAAAAAATCATATATTTCATCGTTTTTTATATATTTTTTTTGAATAATAAAATTAAAAACAGAAAGTTTTGTTTGCCAGGGCCTTCTTCCCCTCAGGTCTAACAAAACTGGTTTGGTGTTAAACCTTGTAACATTTTCATTTTAATATCCGTGGAAACCTATCTATAATACGATGCGATAAATAACTATTCATTGTTCTATCCCTCTTTCCATGTGAAAAACATGTCTTCATTTATCTTCCTCTCTTATTCATACAGGATTGGAAAGTTTTTTTTTTGTACAGTGTCAGTACTCAACTCTTCCCTTTAATTTTATTTTCTCTTTTAGAAACACCCTTTTTGAAGCGTAGATCAACTACATTATTTGGTATGTATGTCTGTCTGTCGGACTGAAAAAGAAAAAAAGGACCATAAATGCCTAAGTTTTGTAGAATCTATGTCTCTGTCGACCAATTTATCTATTTCATAATATCCTTCTCTCTCTCTCTCGCACACACTCTTTCTTTCTTAGTCTTCTATTCTCTTTCTTTCTCTTTTTTCTCTTATTTACTAAGTATATTTGCGATTACTTTTATGTAATGAAATCTTCCAATTTTTAACATGTACAAAACGGCCTGCTTAATTGCTTCAAGATCCATGTCAGATCTATATAGGAAATAAATGTCTATAAACGAGCTCAAGTTTTCCAAGGAATATATGATAAAAACTCATAGTGCTCCAATAATCCATAATAAACTCTCATTGCCCAGAACGATAAGACCCATTATTTTACTTTATTAAAAATAAATTCATTTTTTTCATTTCATGTTGCTATTTACCTTATATTGATGTATTTAATTTCTAATCATAAAAAAGAAAATTTAAATTTATAATATGATAAATTTAAGAAAACTATGTTTTAAAAGAATTCGATTGTGGCGACATTTTGTGTGTTCAAATATTAAACTAAAATTGTAATCATCATCATTAACCCTTTGGTGATGGTAATGTAAAGAAAAAAATATAATTAAAAAAAATCTTTTAAAAATCATTTAAATTATTAGATATTTACTTTCTTTTAGATAGTAATGCCGGGTGAGGAAAATAGATTTATTGAGAAATAGATATGCATATAGAAAACTAGCCAATAGGGAGATAATTATATCGAGCCAACTCTAGTTCATATAATATATTTGATTTCACTTTCCTCTCCTCCCCTTACCTAAAATTTTAAAAACATCAACCTGCGGGTACCACAGGCACAACTAAAAGTTTGTGTATGGATGGAAAGTAATACCTTACACGTCAATCCATACTGTACAGACCATCACTCACAGAAACAACAGCTCTTATTTTAACAGACTAATTGTCATTACATTTACATTTAACACCCAGCTAAACTACAAGACTAAAGATTATGAACTTATTAGAATACTAAACAAACACATTATCAACCCATCCCCTTCCTTTTATTTAAGTTCAAAATGAGAGAAATGGGTTTCATTGCTTAACAAGGCATTTTGTGGGGAAAACGCTACACAAACCTTACATGTAAATAAAATATCTGAGTCCCTGGTAAAATGTAATTGACCAATTCACCTTCCCATTTTCACTTGTTAAATGCATTACAAGTTCTGTTTACCTAGAGTTCAATTACTTCATACGAGCGGGGCTGCCGTCCTGTCCATGACACTCTAACGTTTCAGTTCCAACAACCAAGGATGACTAAAAATTAGGGGTGTTAGGTTAAGTAACACCCAACAGACAATCAGCTCTTTGATAGCACGACCTTTGTCTGAATGTCCCGACTGTGCCTGGTAAAATGTTTCGCCTGTTTTAAGCCAAGCCTTCCCCCCCCCCCTACCCTAACTATTAATGTCACGCACCTGACATAGCAGCAGTATGAACCATTTTTTATGGGTGTAGTTATGAAACCGGTGTTAAACTGCGATTCGAACCTATCAAATCCACCACGACGAGCAGATGCGCTACGTGTTGAGCCACAGTCAAGGGTTTTTATTTACCTATAATATATACAGGTATTAGACGGCCTACAAAATGGGGAACTTAATCTTATCCCCAATAATAATTTTTTTGTGTATATTAAAGTTATTGGTGGAATAGTTTGGACACTGAGTCAAGATTTAATGAATGTACCCAAAGTTTTTCAACCAACGAATGAGATCATATTAAAAAAAAACCTTGTATCCTACCCTCTCCCCCCCCCCCCAGACTTTAAAATTACACTCTTTTGAATCTGATCCTGGTATTACTCCCCTCTACAGATCACACTCCGCTCGATTTTGGTTTTGAAAATTGAAAAAGGCGTTTGAAATTTTTTAGTGCACTTTGTATTTTCCCCATCGCAAAACTATTTGCACACCACTTAGCCAGATCTTTTACTTTAGTTATAAGATCCAAAACTTAAAAGTACCCATAGTTTTTAATCCACATTGAGACAAAAATTTCGATGTGGGTATTTGAAATACTGATTTATTGACTCTATACATTGAGCTTGGAATTAAATGCATTTTGAATTCAATTAAAGTACTTCTATTCTCAAATATGTATACTCAACCAGGAAGAACGGAGATTTATCCTAATTTTTTTTCATAAAAACATAGTTTGTACATTAAAATAAAAATTGTTCCAGGAAAAACGCAGGATTGACAAACGTCGAAGGGTTCAAACGCAGGAGTGTTCAAAATATCAAGTATTTAAGTATTTTTATACAGGTGTGATATGAATATACAAATAGCCCCCCCCCCCCCCCGCAGGGGTTAGGCATTTGCTTAACCTTTAATAAGGTTAAACATAGGATAGGTTAGGTTAATTGACCACTCCTGTGTTTGTCCTAGGACTTATCAAAACCTATTCTATGTTCTTCCACCCCTAATACAATTTAAATAAAAATTAACATACCTCCTCCTTTGCCCCTGTGATAGATGTATGTATTTATATATAGTTAAGTTAAGTGCACTTTAAAAGATGTGTTAATTGATTTGAAAATTGAAAAATTCAATGCCTTCTTTGCATCTACTGATTTTGATTTATAGAGCCTTTATTCTAGAGATCTTTATTATATAAAGTCAGGTAATATCCTCTTAGAATTTTTTTTTCAATTTTGAAAATTTAAGTCTGTACTGTATGAAAACGAAATCATTTTAATATAGGATATAAATATCAATCAATTTATCTATCTACATATTTGACCTCCTACAGCTATAAATGGTGCATCTATCTTTATAACAATGTATATGTACACTCAGAGTTTTATAAAATAAGGATAACAACATCCATAAGTAACGTGGTACAAAATTTATTTGAATTTTTGGATCATGGAAAGAAAACAAAGTCATTCCTAAATTAGGATATAAGTCACCTTCCTAGGAAGGACATAAGTAGCCTTCCTCAAGTGAGAATTTGTTAGATGAAGGGCATAACATGCCTCCCTTAACAAAGATTTTGCAAGATTAAGGACATAAGTAGCCTCCCTTCACCTCACAAAACCTAGCTTTTTGATCCTTCACATAGCAAAATCTTGGATAAAATTGGTTTTTGGTCTATCACATAGCAAAATATTAGAAAACTTAGCTTTTCTGTCCTTCACATAGCTAATTCTTGCAAAATATAGCAAATTCTTGCAAAACATAGCAAATTCTTACAAAACATAGCAAATTCTTGCAAAACATAGCACATTCTTACAAAACATAGCAAATTCTTGCAAAACATAGCAAATTCTTACAAAACATAGCAAATTCTTGCAAAACATTGCAAATTCTTACAAAACATAGCAAATTCTTAGAAAACTTAGCTTTTCTGTCCTTCACATAGCAAATTCTTGCAAAACATAGCAAATTCTTACAAAACATAACAAATTCTTGCAAACCAGAGCAAATTCTTAAAAACATAGCAAATTCTTGCAAAACATAGCAAATTCTTACAAAACATAGCAAATTCTTGCAAAACATAGCAAATTCTTGCAAAACATAGCAAATTCTTACAAAACATAGCAAATTCTTGAAAAACTTAGCTTTTCTGTCCTTCACATAGCTAATTCTTGCAAAACATAGCAAGTTCTTGGAAAACCTAGCTTTTCTGTCCTTCACATAGCTAATTCTTGCAAAACATAGCAAATTCTTGCAAAACATAGCAAATTCTTGCAAAACATAGCAAATTCTTGCAAAACATAGCAAATTCTTGAAAAACATAGCAAATTCTTGCAAAACATAGCAAATTCTTGCAAAACTTAGCTTTTCTGTCCTTCACATAGCTAATTCTTGCAAAACATAGCAAATTCTTACAAAACATGGCAAATTCTTGCAAAGCATTGCAAATTCTTACAAAACATAGCAAATTCTTGCAAAACATAGCAAATTCTTGCAAAACATAGCAAATTCTTACAAAACATAGCAAATTCTTGCAAAACATAGCAAATTCTTGCAAAACATGACAAATTCTTAGAAAACTTAGCTTTTCTGTCCTTCACATAGCTAATTCTTGCAAACATAGCAAATTCATACAATGAGGGTCCCAAACTTAAAAACGAATTTTCAGCGCGATCCGACCACCGGTTCTTGAGATACGGTGACCTGGTGTCCTTGGTACTGACGGTAAGATTTGGGAAATGGTTTGAATCCTTAGTAAATTTGGCTAAGTCCAAAAATTTTTTGACCTGGTGTCCTCTCAGTAGGTACACTTGGTGTCACCTGGGTATTTTTTCTTCAAAAATTTGACTAAGTGTCAAAAAATTTTTGGACTTAACCAAATTTACTAAGGATTCGAACCATTTCGCAAATCTTACAGTCGGTACCAAGGACACCAGGTCACCGTATCTCAAGAACCAGTGGTCAGATCGCTCTGAAAATTCGTTTTTGAGTTTGGGACCCTCATTGCAAGAATTTGCTATGTTTTGCAAGAATTTGCTATGTTTTGTAAGAATTTGCTTTGTTTTGTAAGAATTTGCTATATTTTGCAAGAATTAGCTATGTGAAGGACAGAAAAGCTAAGTTTTCCAAGAATTTGCTATGTTTTGTAAGAATTTGCTATGTTTTGCAAGAATTTGCTATGTTTTGTAAGAATTTGCTATGTTTTGCAAGAATTTGCTATGTTTTGTAAGCATTTGCAATGTTTTGCAAGAATTTGCTATGTTTTGTAAGAATTTGCTATGTTTTGCAAGAATTAGCTATGTGAAGGACAGAAAAGCTAAGTTTTCTAAGAATTTGACATGTTTTGCAAAAATTTGCTATGTGTTGCAAGAATTTGCTATGTTTTGTAAGAATTTGCTATGTTTTGCAAGAATTTGCTATGTTTTGCAAGAATTTGCTATGTTTTGTAAGAATTTGCAATGCTTTCCAAGAATTTGCTATGTTTTGTAAGAATTTGCTATGTTTTGCAAGAATTAGCTATGTGAATTTGCTATGTTTTGCAAGAATTTGCTATGTTTTGCAAGAATTTGCTATGTTTTGCAAGAATTTGCTATGTTTTGCAAGAATTTGCTATGTTTTGCAAGAATTTGCTATGTTTTGCAAGAATTTGCTTTGTTTTGCAAGAGTTTGCTATGTTTTGTAAGAATTTGCTATGTTTTGCAAGAATTTGCTATGTTTTGTAAGAATTTGCTATGTTTTGCAAGAATTTGATATGTTTTGCAAGAATTAGCTATGTGAAGGACAGAAAAGCTAAGTTTTCCAAGAATTTGTTATGTTTTGCAAGAATTTGCTATGTTTTGCAAGAATTTGCTATGTTTTGCAAGAATTTGCTATGTTTTGCAAGAATTTGCTATGTTTTGTAAGAATTTGCAATGTTCTTACAAAACATAGCAAATTCTTGCAAAACATTGCAAATTCTTACAAAATATAGCAAATTCTTGCAAAACATAGCAAATTCTTGCAAAACATAGCAAATTCTTGCAAAACATAGCAAATTCTTGCAAAACATAGCAAATTCTTGGAAAACTTAGCTTTTCTGTCCTTCACATAGCTAATTCTTGCAAAACATAGCAAATTCTTGCAAAACATAGCAAATTCTTACAAAACATAGCAAATTCTTGCAAAACATAGCAAATTCTTACAAAACATAGCAAACTCTTGCAAAACAAAGCAAATTCTTGCAAAACATAGCAAATTCTTGCAAAACATAGCAAATTCTTGCAAAACATAGCAAATTCTTGCAAAACATAGCAAATTCTTGCAAAACATAGCAAATTCTTGCAAAACATAGCAAATTCTTGCAAAACATAGCAAATTCTTACAAAACATAGCAAATTCTTGCAAAACATAGCAAATTCTTGCAAAACATAGCAAATTCTTACAAAACATAGCAAATTCTTGCAACACATAGCAAATTTTGGTATTATCCTCTTAGAAATTTTTTTTTCAATATTGAAAATTTGAGTACCCCCCCCCCCCCCCCCGACAGCGAACTATGAACTCTGGCCGCAGCGCTCGGCTCCCTAGCCTGCCTAGCCGCAGCGCTCGGCTCCCTAGCCTGCCTAGCCGCAGCGCTCGGCCCCCTTGCCTGCCTAGCCGCAGCGCTCGGCTCCCTAGCCTAAAACCTAACCTAAAATAGTTGTTCGTCGGTAGTCGGGGGGGGGGGGGGGGGGGGGGGGGGGGTGGTACAAAATTGAAAAAAATTGAAAAAAAATTTTCTAAGAGGATAACGCCCAAATTTTTGCAAAACATGTCAAATTCTTAGAAAACTTAGCTTTTCTGTCCTTCACATAGCTAATTCTTGCAAAACATAGCAAATTCTTACAAAACATAGCAAATTCTTGCAAAACATAGCAAATTCTTACAAAACATAGCAAATTCTTGCAACACATAGCAAATTTTTGCAAAACATGTCAAATTCTTAGAAAACTTAGCTTTTCTGTCCTTCACATAGCTAATTCTTGCAAAAATACATAGCAAATATTCACCTAAATAGGCCTATCAATTACATTCAGTGTACAAGTCAGGATTGTATGGATACATAAACAACTGTGTGTCCCCAACCCCCTAAGGATCTTGTTTTGCAAGAGTTTGCTATGTTTTGTAAGAATTTGCTATGTTTTGCAAGAATTTGCTATGTTTTGTAAGAATTTGCAATGCTTTCCAAGAATTTGCTATGTTTTGTAAGAATTTGCTATGTTTTGCAAGAATTAGCTATGTGAATTTGCTATGTTTTGCAAGAATTTGCTATGTTTTGCAAGAATTTGCTATGTTTTGCAAGAATTTGCTATGTTTTGCAAGAATTTGCTATGTTTTGCAAGAATTTGCTATGTTTTGCAAGAATTTGCTTTGTTTTGCAAGAGTTTGCTATGTTTTGTAAGAATTTGCTATGTTTTGCAAGAATTTGCTATGTTTTGTAAGAATTTGCTATGTTTTGCAAGAATTTGCTATGTTTTGCAAGAATTAGCTATGTGAAGGACAGAAAAGCTAAGTTTTCCAAGAATTTGTTATGTTTTGCAAGAATTTGCTATGTTTTGCAAGAATTTGCTATGTTTTGCAAGAATTTGCTATGTTTTGCAAGAATTTGCTATGTTTTGTAAGAATTTGCAATGTTTTGCAAGAATTTGCTATGTTTTGTAAGAATTTGCTATGTTTTGCAAGAATTTGTTATGTTTTGCAAGATGAAGGACATAACCAGCCTTCCTAATGTAAGAATTTGTCAGACAAAGGACATAAGTCACCTCCCTTAAGTTAGATTTTGTTAGATGAAGGACATAAGTAGCCTTCCTTAGATCAATTTCCAGTGACTTCTGTCCTAATTAGGAATGACTTTGTTTTCTTTCCATGATCCGAATTTTTCAACACACGAAAACAAAGACTGAAAAATTAAGTTATTAAGCAATTGCTTAAAATATAATGAGATGGTTTAGATGCTAACGACTTGTAGAAGACGAATTAATTCTTTTTCCCTACCATTTTTCCTATATATACAGGCAAGGGGAAGTTCGACTGCAGCTTTGTAAATTTCCTTGTGGCGTGGATCTCCTTCGATGTCAAGACCTCGACTAAAAAAAATAAAGCAATTTTCTCTTGTAATGTAAATAGGATATGTAAAATCCAACAGAAACCCATTCCTTTGATTGCACGACCTTTGTTTGGAAGTGCAAACGGCACATTGGCCTGTAAAGGGCAAATGCACCCCCCTACTATTACTGTAACTGGCAGCTCTCCGACAGCTAGCAGATACGCTTTCATCTATGCTAATGCCGCGGGTTTTGTTGTAGCAGCATAGTAAAATATGTGCCACGTCCCAACTGTTTTATGTGTTGTTAAATGTTGCTTTTCAGTGAGAAAGTGCAATAATGAAAACATTTCTTATGTAGTAACAGGCATCGTAGGATTGGTTAGTGCAACCATAAAAAAGAAAATGTTTTTTTTTGTGTTTACGCCTATTCAAAAGGCAAGTACTTTATACGGCTACGCCCTAGAGGCCTTTAGGGGCACGTTAGGAGGCGAAAGTTGAATTCGATAGCCCAATTATTAATTCAAGATTTTTAAAAAAGTGAGAAAACAATATATTTGAAGGGGATTTTTTTCCAAAAAAAAATAGTTATAAACCTTCCCAGCACTACGCTGTGAAAGAGAACCACCTCGGTTCAGCGGTTAGTGAGATTGATCGGAATAAACAGACGATCAGACAGACAGACATCCTGTCATATTATCCTTCATTACAAGGTTATGAGCGGCTGCGCTCCTAGCACTTAGGAGCTCTATAATGAAAGAGGTGTAGAAGGGCAGAAAAAAAACATAAAACCATCTTAAATCTAATATCAATAGCCTAAAACCATCGTACAACCTATGTGATACACTTAATATAATAGGATTGGCAATAAAATTTAGCCAAAACTAATTTGCCTGGTGTATCATTATAACATCTTGAATTTTTAAATCTAACAATTTAAGGGAAGCTCTCTATGAAAAAGTTAAAAATGTAAGTTGGTCCTTATTATTAAAGCAGTAGTAAAATAGATGTACAATGTACATCAATCATTGTCCAGAGCTGGATCTTTAAATGTGTAGCCGTTGGCGTGGCTGTAGCTGTGGCCGTAGTCATGGCTGTAGTTGTAGTTGTAGTCGTTGTCGTAGGCGTAGCTGTGGTTGTAGCTGTAGCCGTAGTCGTCGCCACAGTGCTGCTAATAAAACATGGATTTTTAAATGATTTTACAGAAGTGCAATGCCGGCTATCCTAGAATTATGGATATCTAAAATCTTTTATGGCCCACCTAAAAATAAATTATTTTCATCAGAGAAATGAAATTATATTTTATACAAAATTACTATTTTAATAACACATTTGAAATGTTTGTAATATTTACATATTATTAAGGGCATGAGCCAATGTAGTTGGTACTACGGCTGGTATGGCCTATATCGTGCCGGGGCACGGCACAGCACGACATTGCACGCCCGGCCAATTGCCCAGCACGGCTGGACAGACAGCCACTACACACAAGACAAAGGGAGAGTCCAATAAATTCAATATAAATAAAAAAATACATTCAATTACTAAAATTTAAAAAATGTAATCATATTCCAACCTTATCAATAATATTGCAGTAATAAATCCCCAAAAGAATTTAATTTAATTTAAGTATATTTATAGTTTTATCATATTAATTTCCTAAAAACTGTCTCTTTATGTAACACAGGCAACATACTTTATTAGTATTACCCAATACCCATACGTGACGGTTCAATATTAACAAATCATTCCATGCCCGTATGTTATTTTATACATCATATAAATAAACTACATCCTAACTTTTATAATTTACTTTTATTTTATTATTTATAAAAACCACAATTAAAATATTTTTATGATAGTTTTTAAATAAAATATTCCATGCCCGTACAATTATTCATACATTCATTTAACAATTATAATTTACGTTTTCAATAGTTTTACGTTAAAATTATCAAAAGCAGCTGTCTTCGTGGCTTTAGCAACGCTTTAGCCACACCAACGGACTGTGGTCACTTTTAGCGTGGTTATCCACGCTACGATTACAACTACGCGTTGTCAATATGATTTAAAGATCGCATTTTTTTTTGTGGCCACGATTACGCGTGGTTAATATGATTTAAAGATCGCTATTAGGTTGGTGGCTGTCACTCTGACCACGACTACGGCCACGGCTACGCTTTTAAAGATCCAGCTCAGTTTCACGGATTAAGCAAGCTTTGCTTTTATGGATGTTGTATTTCTTGTTTAATTTTATTTTTGACTTACAAAGATTGTCAAGCATAAATATATGTAGGTCCATATTTCATACAACAGATCTATAGTATAGATGTATAACTACCTGCCCCTCTTTTTCAAGGACTTTCTTCGTCTACTAGCAAATTGTTTTCTGCTACTTGGATGTGTTAATATTCATATTGGTTAAACACTATTAGTTGAAGTTCAAAGACCCGATTAAGAGTCGTCACAAGATCCTTAGGGGGTTGGGGACACACAGTTATTTATGTATCCATACAATCCTGACTTGTACACTGAATGTAATTGATAGGCCTATTTAGGTGAACTCTTTCTTTACACTGATCCATAAATAAAGAGGTAGGCAGATAAAGTAATAATAAAAAATATCTCTCATAGCCTCGGATGGTACCAAAACATGACGCCATACAATAAAGTTGATCTATGAGAGGCCAATATACACTGCAATTGACCAATGGTATCATTAAAACTGGCCTCTTATTGGTTATTTTATCGTATAACGTCATTTTTTTGGTGGCACTTTATGCTGTTTCCTCGGGTGGCCTTTAAAACGGGATACACACAATACAATATATTTTTTTATTCATTGGCTTGAAAACTTTGGGGAATTTTATTAGCTTTTGATTGGTTTCTTTATTATGTTGAGTGTGTAAACGTTTGAACGACAAATTTTAATTCACAGAAAGGGTAATTTTGTGCGTCATTATGGGGGATGTACATTAGGGCGGGTTCATATCGGAATATGCAACAGATAAAATTAACCTTTAAAACATTTCTGACCGAAAGAGAATTTTAAAAATAATTGAGTTTTAGAACGCGACCACTAAAAATATATTTGATTACTTATTAATATGCAAAGACGACATTCAAAAAGATTTTTAATCAGAACTATGGCTTCATGGTGCTCCCTGGAAAGGCCTTGAGGAGCTGAATCAGGAACTTTTGTCCGTTTCAAAATATCTCGTTCCTAGCCTTAGAAATCACTAAAAAAAAAACACATTTTTTAAAGGTTTATTGAGAATTGTCCAATTTGTAGAGGTTTTTTAGATTTTCTCAGGCTAGGAACGAGATTTTTTGAAACGGTCAAAAGTTCCTGATTCTACTCCTCAATGCCTTTCCCGGGAGCACCATGAAGCCATAGATCTGATTCAATAAATTTTTGACTCTCATTTACAAATAGCTATACAATTAAATGTCTGGTCGTCAGCGGTTTTAAGACTTAGGATAAATTTTAAATCATCCAGAGGTGTATTATACTCATACAAATCATTTGCAGATCCCTGCTTTGGCCTCCGAAAAAAAATGTCCAAAATCGACCCACCCTAATGTACATCAATTTTTCGGACATTGTCTTATCCCTTCGATACGCTACTAGATATTATATTTTAGTGTATTTGTGAACTAATTCTTTCTAAATTGTTGTGCATATTTAAATGGCCAAGCGTATTTCAGAAAACCAACCCTTTGATTACATAACCTTTGTCTGATTCAATCTCAAAACAGGGACAACAAAACTATGGACAATATTAAGGCTTTATTCTAAAAAATTAAACTGTTTATTTTATAATTATTTTATTATAGGAAGGAAATGAAAAAAAAAACTTCCAGGAGTTTCAAAATTTAAAACTATTTTTTATTTTTATATCATAAAGGGTTCCAGTACAAACGTAGGAGTGTTAAAACATTAATTTGATTAAGTATTTCTATTGTGGTAGTTGGCCAGACGGACAGACCTTTCCTAGAGTATGCTATGCTCCGTGTCTAATGCTAACACCAAGACGTTAATCCCTGGCTTATCAAAATTCTAGCCAGCCCATTTTGCCATTGTTTGATTATCAGAGAAAGCGGTCAACTTATCCACCGCTGATAACGGGAGGGAGTTGCCCCTCCCCTCTACATGTTCCAGTAACCTACCCTTTTCCGGGGGACGTCTACCTTACCCCCCTACCGGAGCCTACCCCTCTACTATTCACCTGGCTGGGGCTCCCCCATCTCCTCTACACCCCTTCTCTACCTAACCCATTTGTAATCTGTTTTGTATATAAGCTATTAACTTGTTGTATGTGTATTTAGTTCAAATATATCTTTCAAACAGTAACTACTTGTAGTACTTTAATTGATAGAATCCTTAAGGCTAGGGGCTCTTTTGAATCGAACTCGCGTTGTAGGGTTGAAACGCTTCACCCTACCACACTATATCGATTAGGTTAGGTTAAGATATGAATGTACAAATAAGCCCCTGGCAGGGGTTAGGCATTTAAAAACCTATAAGATGGTCTAAAAAAGGTTAGGTTAAGTGTCCACTCCTGCGTTTTTCCACTCCGATGTTTGGGACTCCTGATTTTGTCGTAGGACCATAAAGACAAACTGAATAAAAGCATATTATATTACTAAATTAATAAATCTATAGTATAGTTGTTTAACCAGACAACTACCTGTATCTTCCTATTATGAACCTTTTTCGTCTGCTAGCAAATTGCTTTCTGCTCTTTTGTAGCGACTTGGCTGTGTTAATTAATATTCCTGACGCTATTGGTTGATATTCAAAGATATCTGGTAGGGGATATACAGTTATTAAACCACTTCCCCTTTTGCTATTTTACTCTAATATTAAATGCTTTTGTTACTCTTCCTAATACCCTGATATTCTACAAACACATCTATATTGAATCAACATCATTGGGGTATTAAAGATTATCAGCTGATATAAATAACAGCAGAACAACAACATATTTATGCAAAATATTATTGTTACTCCTAGTATATAATAACTTTAGATTAAGTATTTTCTTTGCTCTAAAAAGGTATCGGAACAAGTCGTTATAGGATTTATTTGTACCTAGAAATATATTCCAAAATAAATGCCTAAGGCAAAACTACTAAAAATATATATATTACTAGTGACTGCAACCCTAGCATTTTGACGTTTTGTATTCAAAATGGAAGCAATGGATAGCAAAATAGCATAACACCATTCCAAGGCTTCGATCTATAAAATGAAACTAGCGGCTTCGCCCCTAGAGGCCTCTAGTGGCACTCGAGGAGGTAGTTGAATCCAAAAACCCTTTTTTAAATTTAGATTAAAAAAATTTTAATCTAGGGGGAAGGGGGGGTGCCCCTCACCCCAGCCACATTATCTTATTTTAGTTTTTTTTTAAATGAAAAAAAATATATATGGAGGGGGGTGATTTTTTTCTAGGGGTGATTTCTCTTGAGAGGGTGGTGGTACCCTCCCCCAAAATAGTTATGAGAAGCTATTATATTAGCGAGATCCTTTGGTACAAACAAACAAACAAACAAACAGACAGACAGACAGACATCGTTCTACTTTGTATTATAGATAACCTAATACCATCCCAGAACCTATGTGATGCTTCCCTTATATTTAAAAATCAAAAGGTTGAGTAAGTTTTCAATTGTTAATTAATAGTCTTAAGCTTCAATAAAAAAAACCTTACTACTTTATGTAATGGCTCGCAGCTCATATCTAAAGCGTTTTATTCTCCATAACTATACATCCTTATAATAAAGTAACAGGATGTGTGTTTGTCTGTGTGTCTGAACCGATCGGGTTCTCCTTAACAGGGTAGTTTCTCATAGTACTCGAGAAGGTTTATAACTTTTTTTCGGGGAGAGTACCACCACCCTCTAAAGAGAAATCGCCCCTAGAAAAAATTACCCCCCCCAAAAAAAAAAAATTTTTTATCTAAAATTAAAAAATTAACCCCCTCCCTAAAAAGTCTAAAAAAAGAAATCAAATGCGACTCCCCCCTCCTCAAGTGCTCTTAGAGGCATCTAGGGGCGTAGCCGCTAGTGTTTTATATTGTAAAAGTGTTTCTTGTTTCTGGTCGGAATGTTAACTCGATCAAATCGGGCCCTCGGTTGTTCATAAAAGATCAAGGGGGGAGGTACTCGTCCCCTCTATTATCTCAATTCATTTTATTCTCAGGACAACAAGGTTACAATATTATAGGAGAAGCATATCTATTAATCAAGTCGTATAATGTTAGTAAATGTTTAAACTGTATCTTTTATTTTACAACAAATAATTTGTTTGGATTTATTAGTTCTGGCACAAGTATTAATATTCGTGTGTACATCTTACTGTCTTATTTTGCAGCTTCGCTTTCATGGATGACGTCCTCCTTGTTTTATTTTATATAATTCTAGAAATTAAGTATTTATAAATGTACTGTACTTAGAAAATCTGATATCAAGAAACTTTTTTTCTTTGATGTGTTAATCTTAAACAATTCTAGGAAACCAGATCATTTATTACCAGAAGTAAGAATTAACAAGGATTTCATTATTTATAAAAGCGAAAATCTAAAATCAAACTAAAGGGCAAACAAGCATAAATGAATACAGTGTCAGAGCTAAAGTCTAAACAAAATTGTACCTGAATTTGTTGTTAATTTGCTGAAATTGAGGACTCATTTCGCATTGTCCAAGGAATTATTTTTTTAAAAATCATATAATTATAACATACAAAAATTTCTGTCAGAAACGTTGAAAAATCATTATGTTTCAAATGGATGTACGGAGTTTCTGCTAATTTTTATAGATTTTCCTCACTTTCAACATTACCTAACTGTTATAGGAATCATCGCTTAAAGTTTAAAGGACAATTATACCTTGCCAAATTAACTATAAGAGCAATCTATTTCAGAATTTTAGCATAGAGATCCCTTCATTTCTCAAGTGCCTCTAGAGGCCCCTTTGATTAATGACATAAAGATTGTTTTAATTTAAAACAATTAAATAAATATAATACATGTGAAACACAATAAAACTAAGAAAAAGCATGTAAAAACCTAAATAGGAATGTACAATGTAATTACTTATGAACAAAGGGATAATAAATATTTTGGTTTTAAAGAGGTGAGAAAAATTTAAGAATTTTATCGAATTTTAAGGAAATTTTTTTTTTTAAATGCAAGCTCAATATTTTTTTAGTTGCACACAAAAATATTAAGAAATATAACAGATGGACTAAGCTATAAACTACAAGATAATGCTTATTGATCAGAAGAAGGCTTTATTGTGTCCTGGGTAGTCCCACAGGGTTAGTAAAGATTAGGAGGGGAGAGGGGGGAGTGTTTGGGACACATTAATGAAAAATACCAATTATATATTTATTTCAAATTACCTCTTCCTATATCTCGTAGGAATTACGGCCTAAATAAATCATAGAATAATGTGACATCTATTGTATGCTTGCCACAATGGATATAAAATATACGTGGATATTATGACAGGGGAAAATTGTCGTCAATTTAGCTTGCTAACATGGAACTCATTTATTGGTCAGTTCGTTCATCCAGTAGAAGGGCAGGGAATTGGGTAAAGGTGGTGAAAGGTTTTTGGTCCGCTGCGTGTTTTACTTTATGAAAATCTGGTGTAAGATCCAAGTAAAAATAAATCCATTCTTTCCACAGGGATAAGGAGGTTGAAAACATGATAGTTTTATACAAGATAAAAAATCTGGCAACCCCTTAAAGGAAGGAAAGAGAAATATGTTTCATTTTAACATTCTCCCTTTTAGCCATGTTTTAAAACCTCAAAAAATAGTATTTAATGTGCCGTTCTTAAATTAATAAGTATCTGTATAAGCATTTTGATTGTTTCTTACACAAAATAAATTATGTTTAATAACTGTAGAATACTACTTGAGTGTGTAAATATCACCTTCAAAACAAAACAATAAACCCTAGGGTATATTTTTTTGGGGGGAAATTATGCTTTGAAATTAATATACAATTAAGATTAAAATACACCAACTCTTCCCTAGAAAAATAACTTGAATAATCTCAATGGAATATGAATTTATCAAAAATGAAAGGGCTAGAGTAGGTTTTGAAGTTAGGTCATACCAAATCATTAAAAAAAATAATGTTCAAGGCAGTAGTGTTCTGAAAAATCTAATTTAACATGAGGACAATATCCATTAAGACGGTAGTACAAACAATTATTAACACTTTTGTGTCACAATATAATAAGCATGATACCAATTTAAAGTCTAAACAAAATGGTAATAAATAGGTTAAATAAATTGCTTAAATACAGAATACTGTAATTTAAAGTTTTCACTTTCTAAATCATACCTTACTATTACAGGAATAGCAAACCATTACAAACGTACAGTCAAACACTAAAAATAGAAAATATTCGCTTTTTAAAATGTTAAACTTATTTTATGATTGTATAGGTATTTAGTTACCTTTTATGTGTGAGTTGTCCTACGTGATTAAAATCTCCTAAAAACTAATACGGAAGACGACTTTATGTTGGAAATTGTGCGCGGTATATCCCTTGAGACCCAAGCCAAGCGCTTTGTGTTTGTTTATATTTATTTTGATTGCGCACGGAGAAGGTGAATGAAAATGAGACAATGTATTTGGTATGAAAGAATTGTCCCTGGTGCTTAAAACACGTCCAAGATCTCCCTGCTTGATGAGTAATCTAACTAGGTAAATTTTTATGTGTGTTTGTGAAATAAAAAGTCAAAAAAATGCAATCTTTTATTTCTTAAGATAGACCAATCAGATTTTGAGTAAACTTATATACGAATAAAATATAATGTTTTTTTGATTTCTTGACACATAAACCAATTAGTTTTATCCTGTTTTACTATGCTTTTTCTTGAAAATAAGATTAAATTTTTTGAAAATTAGCGAACCGGAATTTGATCATGAAACCTTGTTGTTTTGTTATTATTTTCATTTTCTTAAATTTAAATTAATTTTGAAATCTTTTTGAAGCCTTTTTGAAGCCCTTTATTAAACAAAAAGCATAAAATGAAATATGAATTATTATAATATCATGTATTAATTTTACAATATTTGTTTCAGGCCAACTGTTTTCATACAATAAACTTGTATTCGTAAACTGCCTTAGATTTTCTCATTGAAGTAGATGTGTAATTTTGTCTGTATGACAAGATCTCGAGAACTGCTGCTAGCATCGAAACAATGATCCATTGGAATTTGCAACAGTGAAAGGAAAGTGTTTTTAATATTGCAGAACAACCTTCCAGTAAATGAAAAGGAGCCGGAGGGGAGCCCATGTTGGGATGAATTGCATATTTTCTTAATTTACTAGCATTACTATTTGAGGAAAATGTAGACTTAAATTAGCATGGAGTATATTTAGCTTGTCTGAATAATAAATTCAACTACATAAATATACCCAAGAAACTAGGGATCTAAGACTTCCAAGCTTTTTTTAGGAGGGTTTAATGCTTGAGGGGGGTAAAAAACTCTTCAATTATCGCCCACCATGGTCGTCTAGGCCCCTTATTTTTAAATAAATAGAAACTAAAGTAGAGGTAAGCACTGCAGGTTTAAAACCTGCAGTGTTAGGGTCCTCCGCAGGGGTTAGGCATAGCAAAGAAATTGCACCTCCCTTCCCCCCAATCTCCTAAATTCAATTTTTTTCAAAGTAATTGGAAACCACCCCTTTTGTTATATTTCAGGTGCTTTAATATTAAATTAATATACCATTGTTATGCCACTATATCCCAGGCATTTAGTAAAATTTTGTACAGTTACAAATTATACAAATCCGGAATTCCAGCAATATAACACAAAAAAAAGTAAAATTAATGCACTCTCCTAAAATTCATAAAACAAGAAAGAAAAAGTCAATTGATAATATTTATTTTCTAGCGACTACGCCCCTATAGGCATCTAGGAGCACTTGAGGGGAGGGGAGCCAATTTCTCTTGAGATGTTGGTGGTAATCCCCCAAAATAGTTCCCACATTCCCTGGAGCTATTAGAAGCTACACACAGAAAAGCAGATAGACATCCTGTTACTATAATTTTAGGATTGGATAGCTGTCCTACTAAAAAGGGCATTTCTTAAAGACAATGATTTGATTTATATTTTCCTGTTTTATTAAATCTATCTCATATTTTAATTGTTCCTTGGTTAATTAAAATGACTATTGTAATTGGGTGCTTTGTAGGAACTTTTTTTCGCAAACATACCTAAATGCCTAAAACAATTTATCTTTGGAATCAAATGTAATATATCATATAAACATTTCCTTATGGTATGTCATTAGGTACACTTTTGTAAAATCCTTATACTAATGTAACAGGATGTTTGTTTGTCTGTGTGTGTATCTGTGTATCTGAGTGTCTGTACCGAAGGATCTTGCTAACCGCTGAACCAATCGGGTTCCCCTTAACAGGGTAGATTGTCATATGTCCCGGGAAGGTTTATAACTATTTTGGGGGAGGGTACCACCACCCTCCCAAGAGAAATCACAATAAAATCAAAAATATTAAATATTTCCGCCGTATAGTGTCGCGCTGCGTAGACACATGAATTTAACAATTGATAACATAGACAAGTTATTTCTCAAATTAGATATTTAAAATAAAAGTAAAACATTTAAAGGCCACTAGAGGCCTCTAGGGGCGTAGCCGCTAGTATATAGATAAAGTAAAAAGGATGAAAACATCCATTAGTAGCAATAATAAGAACAAAATCATTCCAGGAACAAATTGATTTATAGGGTAGATATTTTTGAAGCAAAGTAAAATATAACACCAGTCACCAGAAAAATCCACGGTAACTCTATTTACACCGGACACCAAAGAGTTCAAACTTCACCCTAAGGTCATGATCAATAACATTCATGTTCCACTAGAACATCAGCCTAAACCAGTTAGGAGTCACCCACGACACAATGTACACCTTTTCTACGCACATTCAGCCAACACTAAAATCAATATGCTCAAAAGACTGCGGATCTGATTGGGGTCAGGACAAAGAAACGATGTCCATGACCTACAAAGCTATCGCTAGAAGTGGCCAAGAGTATGCATGTCCTATCTAGAGCCCAATCATATCTACTAACTAGCCTACAGCTCACGTTGTTCGCTGGTCTGTAATGCTCTTGAGAATATTAAATATCCGTACTGGAAGGCTATCCGTACTAAAAAATATTTTAGCAGAAAATCTTACTTGAACTTTGTATGTCTGTCTGGTACAAAATCAGAATTATGATTTACTTAAAATTAAAAATGAAAAGCAAATTTGTCTGTGAGGATTTCGCTGACTAAAAAGCATCATATATATTTAATTAACTTTGTCAGTCAGTCCGTCCATTATGCTAAAGTTTTAGTAATTAGATTTTATGGTATTTTATGTTTTAAGTTTACTGTATATATTTCTATTGACATCTAATGTTTTAACCATATTGTCCGTCTACTTTATTAGATTTTTATGAACTTCACAAAGTTTATGGATGTTATCATATGTTTCTTGGTACTCTAATTGAAATGTCTGTCTGTCTGTCTGAAAGAAACTGTAAAGAAGTAAACGGAAATTTCTCTTCAGTTATAAAAGATCAATGGCTGGAATTAAAAACATCCCCATACTGATGAACTTACTTTGTCCGTCCGTCTGTTGGAATGCTTTGATATGCATCTACTATCAAAGATATTATATAAATTCTATTGTAAAGATTTCCATGTTTATTAGCTTTACTAAGGACTTATAAATGATGTCATCCTTGTTTAGCTTTAAAATTTCTAAGAAATTCTATATGTTCTATAATTAATATCTTATCAAGAGTAAGGGCACATCAAGGGTAAACCTTGGTGGGTTAGGGCCCCCTGCAAGAGTTAGGCTTATGCAAAAAAAAACTATCCCTTCTAATTTACTATTTATTTATAAAATATGGAAGTGTATTTTCAATGCTCGATATGCACTCGTTATGGGAAAGCACCCTAATCCTCACTTTAACTGACCTTGCTTTTTTATTAAATATAATATTTTTTACGCGAAGCCCCTCTTTAATTAGAAATGTCCGTCTGAGGGTAAAACATAACTCACCATCTACTATTAAAGATAGACGGTTTTAATTTTTGAGAATATACCCTATACCTTTAAGCATCCAATATGTGATTTACTTATTCCATCAGCCTGTCGGAAATACCCTGCAAGGCATTTAATTTAAAATGTAAAAATTTTATTTATCAAATTATAAAGTAGATAGACGATCACGACTGATTTTTTCTAGAGAAGATTTTCCTGATAGATGAATATCTACTCTCTACCTTATTTAGTCAGTTAGTCTCCAGTAACCCTCCAGATGACATCAATTTCTGAAGGGAAATGTGCCTTTTCTTCTATTGAAAATAGAAGTCTAGCCTATAGTCCTTAAAATAAAGTAAAAGGATCTCGGTGTGTGTGTGTCTGTCTGTACTAAAAGATCTCTATAAACGCAGAATCGATATGGTTCTCCTTTACAAATAAGCATCCATTATATAATTTACCTGGTCTGTCAGTCTATCGGTAATGCTCTGATTGTCATTTGATTGATAGAAAGATGAATATTTCCCTGGTAAAATTTTACAGGGTGATGAGCATCTACTCTGCATCTCAATTAACCTGTCAGTCTGTCTGCAAAAATATGTTTTTCCACTTTTTTTATGAAGGTTAAGATCTCAATAACTACTGAAGCAATTGGGTTCTCTATTTTAGGTAAGCTTTTAATAGGTCCCATGATGGTATTAGGCTATTTCATTTTTAGATGGTTTTGAGCTATTTTTTATAGCCTGTTTCTGCCTCTTTTAATTGAGAGCCCCTGGATGCTAGGTACACATCCGCTAGTTTAAAATATTCTTATGCATTTAGAATAGAAAGAGATAAATATATTAACTTACACATAAAGATTACTTCAAGTTCAACTACTTACGTTAGAATTTCTGTCCGGCTGATTTTAGTTATTTATTTTATAATAAAAGCCTTTGATACTATGAACGTATTAACATTCTGCCTTAGCGTTTTCTTGTTTAAAAAAAAACCTCTCTCTAACTTGCTTTTTCTTCCATTTTCTTTTGATTTCTTAATTTAATCTTCAAATACGTGTTTATAATAAATCCATTTTCATTCTTTCAAAAATGCAATTTAAATTACGGAATTTATTTTCCAATATATATTTTTTTATAACCGTCAGGAAAGGGTTAAAATGTTTTTAATTTTTGTTTCAAAATTTGGACACATTAGGGAGGGGCGCTAGAATCAACTCATTTTAAAACTAAGTTTTCTTAAATTTACTATATTATGAATTTAAATTTTCTTTTTTAAGAATAGTAATAAAATACTTCAATATTATGTAAATAGCAAGATGAAATAAGAAAAATTAATTTATTCTTAATAAAGTAAAATATTGGGTTTTATTGTTCTGGGCAATGAGAGTTTATTATGGATTTTTGGAGCACTATGAGTTTTAAACAGTTATTCCTTGGAAAACTTGAGCTTGTTTATAGACATTTATTTCCTATATAGATCTGACATGGATCTTGAAGCAATAAAGCAGGCCCTTTTGTAAATGTTAAAAATTGGAAAAATCTATTAAATAAAAGTAATACCAAATATACTTAGTAAATAACTAATCTATTTTTTTCAGTGCTACTACTAAAACCTAGTGCATCTAATATAATGTACATACAAGAGTTTACACAAGACGTAAGATTTAAAGATTAGCAAAGTACTCTTCTCTAATGGCTGTTCTTTTATTAAAAAAACTAGCGGCTTCACCCCTAGCCTCTAGGGGCTTTGCCCCAAGAGATGGTAAAAAAAGTGTAAGGTGAAATTTGTAAAAAAAAAATAATAAGAAGGACCAAGGAAATCTTCTACAAAGGAAATATTCCACAAAGGAAATCTTCCACAAAGGAAACCTTCTACAAAGGACCAAGAATATTTCTTTAAAAAAAAAGACCCTGAAGAGTGGAATCCGATCGGTTCAGTGGTTACCGAGATCTTAAGGGACAGACAGACGGACAGAAATCAAACTACTTTGTATTATAGATAGCGTCTGCGCCTCAAGCTAAGAAGAAGAGAAAAAAATTTCTAAACCATCTCCCCAGACCTTTGTGCGGCTTCCCTAAAATGAAAATTTTATCTATTTAGTAGTTATTGACAAAAAAATATGCTATTTTAAACATTCGAATGTATTGCCAAATCGAAAAAACATACGGATTGTATTTTGTATAATATGATTTCCAAGATCAACTACTAAAAGTACAATAACAGTACAAAAATTTGATAAAATAACTTTATAACATAACTTTATCAATCCAAACCAATATTTTGCTTACAGAGATATTATATATTAGGCTTTGCCCCAAGAGGTTTGATCAAACCAATTTTTCGTATTTTAGATATAAAAGAAAATTTTTTTTTTTTAAATTTCTTTTGGGGGGGGGGTATTTTTTTTTTGGGGGGGGGGTAGTCGACCCCACTATTTTAATTTTTATTTCTAAAAAAAAAAAATTTTTTTTTGGGGGGGGGGATATTTTTCATTTTTAGGGGGGTTGGGGGTGTCCCACCCCCAAAAAAATAGTTATAAACCTTCCCGGAAACTATGAGAAGCTACCCTGTTAAGGAGAACCCGATCGGTTCAGCGGTTAGCGAGATCCTTTGCTACAAACAAACAGACAGACATCGTTCTACTTTGTATTATAGACCCTAGCCTCTAAAAAAATTAAGGTGAAATTCGTAAAAGGACCAAGGAAATCTTCTGCAAAAAAAAAAAAAAATGGGGGGGGGGATTTTTTGTTTTTGGGGGGGTTTGGGGTGTCACACCCCCCAAGAAAATATCTTAAAACCACCACAGGACCAGTAGGTATATTCCCTGAAGAGTAGAGCCCATTCGGTTCAGCGGTTACCGAGATCTTAAGCTTCAGACGAACAGACAGATGGACAGATAGACGGACAGACATCGTTCTACTTTGTATTATAGATTGTAGGTTAGACCCATTAATTATAAGAATTTTTCACCGTAGGAGTCCAGTTTTGTTTCTTCCATCAAGGCCAGGACAATAGAAATATAAGAATAGAAGCATATTCTGAACCCTTTTTTCGTCAAATCTAAGAAGGAACATTTCAAGCAGACAAAAGTATTGTTTACTTTCGACTCAAGCTGATGTGGATTCTTAAAAAATTATAGACTCGCTACTCGATGTGAGGCAAAATTATTTTTGTGAAAAATCATCCAAAAGCACATTAAAAATCTACAAAAATTAAACAAAATCATATGTTAATAACCCTCTTAAGATTTTATTTAATTTTTGTAAATTTTTTTATTAGATTTTGGAGGATTTTTCACAAATAATTTTGCCTCACCAGCAAGTAGCCAGCCTAACTTTTTTTTAAGAATCCACCTCGTTTTGAAGCTTTCAAATTAAAACGAAATTTTTGGGCAATTAATTCTGATTCCGCAAAGCTTTCTACTAAGAAAATATACTGTTTACAGCTGACTTTTATCTATGTATGAAATGAAAAAAAACATGCATTCGTAACAAGATGTGTACAAAATTTAAACCAATGAAATTAAATGTATGTACCGATGTGATTCTCCTATTGGCTCAATCAGACATTCCCTCTCTTTCTTAGTACCTTTATTGCCAGGACAATTCTAAAAACTGTGATCTTCGACCCAAAAAAAATTCATTTATTATTTTCAGTTAAGGATAGTTATTTCTCGCATCGTATTATAAACGGCTTTCCGCGGATATAGAATGTACAATTATAAGATTAAAACCAGTTTTTTAGCCCCTAGGTGCCGTAGGCATGGGCTAAAAAAACTGGTTTTAATCTTATGATTGTACATTTTTATATTCGTAGAAAGCTGGATATAAAACGATGCTAGACATAGTTTTTTCGTATGGATGAGAACCGGTTCCTATCCACCGGATTCGAATGAATACGAGAATAGTTATTTCTCGTATCGTATTATAAACGGCTTTCCGCGGATATAGAATGTACAATTATAAGATTAATTGGTTTTAATCTTATGATTGTACATTTCTATATTCGTAGAAAACTGGATATAATACGATGCTAGACATAGTTTTTTCGTATGGATGAGAACTGGTTCCTATCCACCGGATTCGAATGAATACGAGAAAATCGTTTAAAACTTTTTTGTATTAGAGTTCTAAATTTGTTCATACATTCATATCCTTGAAAAAAATTACAGGAATTGAAAATACTATTGTGATACTTTTAAATTTTTTGGTTCTAGCCACTGGCTGTAAAGTTGCAAACTGGGAGAAAAGTTAGCGGAACAATCAATTAGAAGTCAATATATATACGCGGCATACCTCGCTTCCCATAGATAGATAGATAGACCTAAAATATGTACATAGATAGATAGATACAGAGACGTGCACATGGGGAGTTTAGGTGAGTGTTTTAACTTCCCTGTCAAAATTAAGGGGGGATGCATCTACAACCCCCTTGACAAGGGTCTACACCACCCTTATAATATACACCCCCTGAAAACAGCCAATAAGAGTGTCGTATAAAAAAAAATAGATAAAAAAAGGGCGTCTTTTTGACCATTTGTGAATATTAATTATGCAGAGTGTGTCGACACTCTGGGGTGTATATTCACCCCCTGACACTAAAATAACACACATCTTGTTGTCTATATTACACCCCCTTTGATTTTGGTTCAAGAGGAGTGTCAAAAAGCGCAAGGGGTTGCTTCACTAACCCCCTTAGCACCACCTAGTGAAAAGATAGTTAGATAGTTGTATGGATTGGTAGATAGATAAATTGATCAAAGACAGAAAAGTGAATAAACACACATTAATTGATAGATGGATAGCTAAATAAAAAGTGGTATATTATAGATAGATAGGAAGGTTTAACAACCATAAGTAACCAATACTTATATTGAGTGGAAAAATGGCAGTAAAATAATAGTTATTTTTCGCATCGTATCATAAACAGCTTTCTGCGGATGTAAAAATGTACAGTTTTAAGATTATAACCAGTTTTTTTTTAGCTCCGAGGTGCCGAATTCACCGGCTAAAAAAACTGGTTTTAATGATTTTTATATTCGTAGAAAACTGGATTTAATACAATGCTAGACATAGTTTTTTCGTATGGATGAGAACCGGTTCCAATCCACCGGATTAGAATCAGTTTCGAATGAATACGAAAAATAGTTATTTCTCGTATCGTATTATAAACGGCTTTCCGCGGATATAGAATGTACAATTATAAGATTAAAACTAGTTTTAATCTTATAATTGTACATTTCTATATTCGTAGAAAACTGGATATAATACGATGCTAGACATAGTTTTTTCGTATTCATGAGAACCGGTTCCTATCCACCGGATTCAAATGAATACGAGAAAATATATTCTCTACATTTCTACTAACACACAGATTCAACAAGGATGACAACATCCATAAAAGAAAAACTCTAAATTCAGATGGTATGAAAAACGATTATTAAAACTTATAGAGTATCAGAACCTAATGAGCAGAATATAAATCCATAATTCTAAATATATTTATATTTATAAACACAAGTTATTTTTTCAACATTTTATCAATTGAAGACAATTGTTTCACTATTAAATAGATCATCAGTTCCAATTAAGATGTATAAAATAAGAATTAAAAATTTTGAATCCTTTAAAAGTTTAGATATAGTTTATTTTTAATCCAAAATTCAGAAGAATATGATAATTTATTGTGTGGTGTAAAAAAAAGCAAAAAAATACTTTTTTGACCTACAAACTCTTTGGTAATATTATAAATAACATTATTTCTGAACTTAAGATGCTGTTCTAAGTAAAAAGGTGCATATTTTCTTGAACTATAGAAATTCTTTAACAGAGCCAACCAGGTGTGGTATCCGCCGAGGATAAATGGCAGACGCCGGAGTTCAATTAGATTACGGCAGTGTGACAGACGTGGACACCTTACTATAGAGAAGCTACGCTTCTCTAGCATTCACTAGATAATAATCAACATCTATTTCAGTTGTTACTTTATTGAAGGTTTAAAGGATACTAAAGCTATATACAACAAACATTAACTACATGGATAGGAATAAATAATCATAACATAAAAGCATTGTAATACATATACAATAGTCAGTTTGGGCAATCATGGTCCCCCATCCCTGGAAAGGGTGTGGGGAATTAAGAATACAGTTAACCATAATATAAATACATATGGATTAGGAATAAAGATAGTTAAAGATAAATCATACAGTAAAACATAGATAATTGCAATGGTTAGGTAGATAGCTATCCCTGTCTGGGGCAGGCAGGATAGCCCATGGAGCAGCACAATAGGTAGATAAGCATAGAGGGGTTGAGTGGTAGGTCTGGGTACTAAAGAGGGAAGGTTAGATGATTACTTGTGACAACAACAGTTTGTGTGGGGGTGATTATATCAGGTGAGGGCAGGTCTAGATCCTTTATCCTCAGGGTTGAGGTGGTGCTGATAACTTGGTGGTTGAAGGGGAAGGTTCCGGTGCTTAAGATGGGAGAGGGAGGGGTAACACCCCTCCCTCCATTTGCAGGACAACTGAGAGATGAAATCAGTACCGTTATCTGACATATTTTCAGGTGGCTTTACAATTGTAGAATAACAGGATTTAGCTAGGTGCGTAGCATCACTATAATGTCTTGGTTTCTGCATGGTCCAGAGCTGCCGCATACCACAACTCTCCCCTCGGAAGGCTGGAGGGGGTTGTCTGCACCGCCAGACTTCCGACAGTGGTTGCGGCCTTCAGTGTGTTGTCCTTGTGGAATGGGTCCGCCAGGATACCAGCTGCTGACTGGTGGTGGACTCCAGCCCTCCCCAGGTCGAACGGAATCTACTATATCTGCTGGAGTAGCTGGTCCTGTTGGATGTTCTGGCCGTTGGATGTGTACCTCTGAGGCCACCCTGGCAACCTCCAGGGGTGGCACAGCACAGGAGGGGGCTTGGACCAACAGCCGCCTGGTATACACCCCTTCAGGTTTCTCCACTGGGCTGGTGGTCTCCATCGTGTTGGTCACCTTGCTGCTGGCAGGCTGGCTACTGGATGCAGGCGCAGTTTCTTCGCCCTCGGGGCTGGTCAGGTTCATTCGGCTTCCAGGGTCTCTGTCAACGCGGGCAGGTGGTGGTTGCCATACTGTAGGAGCGTTGCCTTCCTCAGGCTCATCCTGGACATTGGCAGGGGGGTGCATGGCAGTCAGACCTGCGGGGTAGGGGACGGTAACAGTCCATCCCTTATGCCGGAGGCTGTCTTGGATCTGCAAGGGTGGCTCCGCTCTAGTTGGCTGGGAGACAGGCCCATCCACGGCCACTGCTGCTGGTAGACTGGAGGCACAAGGCTCCGGATTTCCTCCCCTAGCCTGAAGGGGTCCAGGCACATTGTCTCCATCTTGGGTAGACATAATTGTTGGGGATCCTCTACTTCTATGGTTAGGCTCGGCACTTGGCGCATCTAGTTGTGTTACTCCCCAGGCAGCGGTCAAAGCTTCTTCAGTTTGGCTGGTAATGGCTGATATCCTGGCTCCTGGGGCAGATGCAGGGGGCGCAGGCAAGTTTGGCCCAGCCAAAACTTCCTGGTACACCAGTGCAATACAATTACCCTGGCTTGGTTGAGGGAGGTAGACAGCTGGATGCAGTTGAGGGTGAGGGACAGCTGGACTCTCCCTGCTGGCTGGGGGCTCTGGCTGGCTGGGGGTGACGGGTGTCACCCCTTCCTCTGGGGCTGCGGGCTCATTCCGGGGTCCAGGTATCTCGGTGGCGGCGACGGTTGTTGCCCCAGGCACCAGTGTGGGGGCGCTGGATAGCACCCCCCAGTCTTCACAGGGGTCCAGGTCTCTCGGTGGCGGCGACGGTTGTCGCCCCAGGCACCAGCGTGGGGCGCTGGATAGCACCCCCCAGTCTTCACAGGTGGCGGCGACGGTTGTCGCCCCAGACATCAGCTTGGTGGTGCAGGGAAGCACCTCTCGTTCCTTCCAGGTGGCGACGCCGGTTGGCGTCCCATACATCGACTCAGACTCGCTGGCTAGCGCCTCTTGCCTCTCCCACTCGGCGGCCGCCAGGGCCTCCCCGTACACCGTCCCGGTGGCGCTGGGTAGCGCCCCTCGGCTCTTGCTGGGGGTGACAGGGGTTACGGACACCGGTCCCCTGTGATTGAGGCTGAGGTCCAGGCCAACCCGGTTGGGTTCAGCCGCTCCTCCCGGCACGTTGATCCTGGCCACTATGGTCCCAATCTGAGACACAGACTCCTGGGTAGCCGCGGCCCCAGCGGCGGCAGCTAGTTGGGGTGACGGCTGGGCATCTCCCTCCAGGTGGACCTGGGTGGCAGACTGGTTGCATGCAGGTTGTTGGGCGGCCTGGTGTTTCTTCATTGCCTGGTCCCAACCGGTTCTACACTTGGCGGCTGTGTGGCCGTTGAAGCGGCAGCGCCCCTTCGTCCAGCTGGGTCCCTTCAGGCCGGCTTCCCCAGGGTGTATCAACCTGCCAGGTCTCTCCTCCTCCAGTTGGGGCACCAGCTGACAAACAGGGTCTCCCCTACTAGGGGTCAGGCGGTGCTGGGCTGCTTGTGGTGGCTCCTTGGTTACATTCAGCCTCCTCCCCATACACACAGGTTCCTTCCATCCAACAGCGGCTCTCCTCCCCTGGGTGGCGAGGCCAGCCTCGGCCTTAGCTTCTGCAGGTGCTTCTCCACATGAGGGATCCTGCCTCTGGGTATGCCAGGTAGTTGGTAGCAAAGGCCGTTGATGGTGCCAGTCGGAAAGGGGGCTATGATCTCTGGGGGGTACCTGTGGCCAGTGTGTGGACAGGTACCCACAGGTGGACCAGCAAGGCCCAGAAGATGCCATACTGATGGTAGCCTGAACTGTATTCCGGACTGTCAGCAGACTGTTGGTAGCCACCTGAGTTGGGCCAGAGTTGCCAGCTGGTATTGCGTCCCTGCCAGGCTCCATCAGCTGCTGGTGGGGAGCCCCTGCGGTGGTTCTGGTTTTGGCAGGGGGTGGCCTTCTTATTGACTTCCCTAGTTGGAGCTCTGCATCCTGGTGGGCCTCCATCTTCAGCAGCATGGGGGAACTTGGCTGGGACATGTGCAGTGGTTCAACAGAGTAGCGGCATCTGGTCTTGGAGTGTGGGGGAACAGCCTCACTGCTGCTGGTCAACCCTGCTCCCTCCGTGCTGGGTAAAGTCTTCCACTGCAGCAGGTCACCAGTCCCCATCCTTAGGCCGGTCCCCAGTCGTTCCATGCCTGGGGGCTCCCAGGGAGGCTTGGGTGGCGGCTCCCCCACCCCCAGGTACGCGTCGGGCATCTGGGTGAAGGGCCTATTCCCCTGGGACAGCTCCCCATCCTCCAGATTGGTGAGGCCAGTGCTAGGGAGGACCTTTCCACCCCAGAAACAGGTGGTACTGGCCCTAGGGCTGGGCCCCTTTGGAGTCTCAGTTCTGGTAGTAGTGTCTATCTTGGGGCTGGCCACTAAGTCTCTGAAGCTTGTCACCTTCTCATTAGGCTCAGTTGCATCGTTCAACACCCCCAGGAGGACACCTACAGGTTCAGCAATCCCCAGTCCAGTATTGCTATTTCTCGTACGTTGAGCACCAACTGAACAGGAGCTGTGCAGCGCACATTCAGTCACCCTTCCAGACAAGGGCATCTCAGGGACCAGGGGTCTGTGACCTGGCATGTGTTTGATGTTCACTGTACTCAACACAGTAGGCCAAAGTAATAATAGAAGCAGTATCGTGTATGAAGAAGCAGAGAGTGGTGGGGTACAGATGTTGGTGGTTCTGGTCCAAATGAAGACTTCTGTCCACCACAGTGTCAGCAGCAGGCCTAGGCACACAGTTAATGCCCAATCATGAATGTCTTCTATTTCCGCACGTCGGGCTAGGGGCTGCCAAGTTCTTATCTTGTAGATGTAGGAGCAGAGTAGAGTAGCCGCGCCGCGAGGAGGTTCAAGCCGGCTCACCCCTAGTATAAATACTATAGCTGTGTAATTAGGGTGGTAGTCCATGTAGCCGTAGGCTCGGTCCTCCTGGCTCAAGAGTTTCTGTGGCTGGCGCGTCCCCATGATAAGTAGCAGGGGGTTGGTCTGTTGGTGCCAGCGTCTTGTTTAACTGTTGAGCCTGAGTTGTTCTCCTTTCCAGTATAGCTCTTGATTTCTGTGATAACCAGCGGATCTTAGCTTAAAGGTAAAAGGAATATGTTAGGTATCCACAGATGTCTCTAGGAGCGTATCCGCTGGTAGATATATGGATAGGTAGGCTAACTATATATAGATATATATATGGCTACACTCCCATATATATATACGTGTATAAGAATATCCCCAGAGCTAGCTAGCTTTCCCTTCTTGCTCCAAAAAAAATCACGCTTCCTCTGTATATAGTTCACAACTATAAGGGTCGATGGTCCAGGTACACACCACCACTGCCCAGTGTGGGGCAGCAAGTCAGGCTATGTCCACAGGGTGGGCGTACTTTCGTTCAGTTACCATATCAGTTTCCAGTGTTGTTTGGTGAGGTTAGTATTCACTTACTTGCACCCATGATACAAAAAAAACAACATTATTTATCACTTGGGTATTTATATACACATATATTTGTTTCACTAACCACTCAGCTTTGAAGTATGGTTGACAGGGCTAGGAAGATGTTGAGGGTCTGAGCGGGTTTAAGGAACTGGTTTAGTTTTCCTTATCACACTGTAGACAGGGAGGGAGGAGCTTGCAAGTTTTTCTCCTAAAAAAATATCTCTGTTGTATGCTATAGAGTGGCCCCTCTCCTGTGTGTGTGTGTGTGTGTGTGCGTGAAATCTCCTTTCCGTGCAGCGCGCTTACGCGCCGTCAATCTGCGCACACAGATAAAACGCGCACTTATCCCTCAACTAGCTCTCTCGTTGGTCCGCTTTGTCCGTTGAATTTATGATATTTCCGCACTCTGTTGCGCTACCCGTGAATGGCGCTCTGTGTTCCTGGTCGCTAGCCCCCACACTACGGACGGACTTAGTCTAGTGTGGGTAGGAAGGGGGAAGCGCGTGAGGGGACGGGGGTAACTCCGTCCGTTCCCCCTGTGAGGGAGGGGGGAGTGTTATAGGTTTGAGGGTAACTGTGTGCTGGTGTAATAGTGCCTTTTCTTCTTAATCCTAGGCTTATCTATTATATCACCCTGATTGTATTTGCCTTCAATGGAGAGGGGCTCCTCCCTTTCCTCTGGAACAAGGGGTGTATTGTTGTTGTGCTGTAGGCTTGAGGTGATTTGATTGTATATCAGGGTCTTTATTATATTACATCTAGCTTCTATTTTTGTCCTTATCACAATTACATAACAGATTTGTTTACTAACCCTGTTCTATTTTTAGCTGTTATCACAATACACAATAAATCCAAGCCTGTTCTATTTTTAGTTTTATCACAACACAACAATTTGTTTGCCAAGCTTTGCTCATAAATCTATTGTTTAGCCATCACACCAGGGTGGTAATCCCTGCAATGTGACATAATATCTGTTTTTCTAGATGGGTGGCTGCGTTGTAGCCTCTCAGGATACTTGGAGTTGACGTAGTTTTTCTCTGTTCTGGTGCACTACACTCGTATGTTGGCTCGCAGCTCGCAGCTATGTGGCGTGTTTCAGCCTATCGGCGGCAGGGAATGTCCCGTCCTGCTAGCGCCGCTTGCAGCTATGTGGCGTGTTTCAGCCTATCGGCGGCAGGGAATGTCCCGTCCTGCTAGCGCCGCTTATCCAAATCCAGCTGATGGCGGCAGGGAATGTCCCGTCCTGCTAGCGCCACTGGTTCGGATCCTGCTATCTCTTGCAGTAAAATTGGCCTATTTTCAGCCGTTTACACTTATTTGGCTTGTTTCAGCCGGTCCGCAGGCCTGTTTCAGCCTTTTGAGCGCTCAATTCTCCGTTAGATGTCGGCGCTTCTCGCGGTTCTTCGTCAAGTTTCACTTCCACAACTGCCAGATGCAGAGTTAGACTTGCTGTCCAGGGTGGGTAATTCAGGTTGCTTGTGTCAGTTTTGCTAGTTTCACTGCTGGGAGTACCTTAGCCTCAGCTGCGCGTCTGCTCTACACTTGTGGTTCGCCGTAATCTCACACAGCTGTCACCAAAAGTTGTGGTATCCGCCGAGGATAAATGGCAGACGCCGGAGTTCAATTAGATTACGGCAGTGTGACAGACGTGGACACCTTACTATAGAGAAGCTACGCTTCTCTAGCATTCACTAGATAATAATCAACATCTATTTCAGTTGTTACTTTATTGAAGGTTTAAAGGATACTAAAGCTATATACAACAAACATTAACTACATGGATAGGAATAAATAATCATAACATAAAAGCATTGTAATACATATACAATAGTCAGTTTGGGCAATCATGGTCCCCCATCCCTGGAAAGGGTGGGGGGAATTAAGAATACAGTTAATCATAATATAAATACATATGGATTAGGAATAAAGATAGTTAAAGATAAATCATACAGTAAAACATAGATAATTGCAATGGTTAGGTAGATAGCTATCCCTGTCTGGGGCAGGCAGGATAGCCCATGGAGCAGCACAATAGGTAGATAAGCATAGAGGGGTTGAGTGGTAGGTCTGGGTACTAAAGAGGGAAGGTTTGATGATTACTTGTGACAACAACAGTTTGTGTGGGGGTGATTATATCAGGTGAGGGCAGGTCTAGATCCTTTATCCTCAGGGTTGAGGTGGTGCTGATAACTTGGTGGTTGAAGGGGAAGGTTCCGGTGCTTAAGATGGGAGAGGGAGGGGTAACACCCCTCCCTCCATTTGCAGGACAACTGAGAGATGAAATCAGTACCGTTATCTGACATATTTTCAGGTGGCTTTACAATTGTAGAATAACAGGATTTAGCTAGGTGCGTAGCATCACTATAATGTCTTGGTTTCTGCATGGTCCAGAGCTGCCGCATACCACACAGGCACGTCCAAGGGGAAGTGTGTAAAATGGTGAATACCCAACCCACCTAACACACCACCCCCCGCCCCCCCCCCTCTATCTACAAAAAAAGCTTTAATCTCTTTTACGCTACTCATCTCCCCCCCCCCGTAATAGAAACGGTTTAATGTAATTTATCGTTTAGACACTTATCTATAATACAAAGTAGAACGATGTCTGTCTGTTTGTGTGTTTGTTTGTAGCGAAGGATCTCGCTAACCGCTGAACCGATCGGGTTCTCCTTTACAGGGTAGCTTCTCATAGTTCCCGGGAAGGTTTATAACTATTTTCTTAGAGGGTGGGACACCCCTAACACCCCCAAAAATGAAAAATACCCCCCCAAAAAAAAATTGGTTTGATCAAACCTCTTGGGGCAAAGCCCCTAGAGGCTAGGGGCGAAGCCGCTAGTAAAGATAAAAGTATTATAACATCTTAATTTTTTTAGCTTATGACTTTATTCCTGTTTTTAGTTTATCTGTGTATATCAATCTAACCTCCTGTCAATACTCTTTCTATACACAAGTTCTCAAGTCATATTTATCATATAATAACAGTATATATTCAGTCTTTCATGAGCTGGTTCTAATATGTGATTTTATTGTTTTTTATTGTCTTTGGTAACCACTTTATATCTCTGTTCTTTTACCATTATAAAGTAATCCATAAATACACTATTGTAACTATGTGTATGCATGTATATAAATATTTGTACATTATAAGTACAGTTGGGACAATTGATATGAAAAGACCTAGATTGTCAATTTGTAGAAAACTTTTCAAAGTGTCCCAAAAATCAGCCATGTGACGTCATAAAAATGAGGAAGATGAGAGGAGAAGAAGAAAAGAAAACTCTTGAAAAAAGATATGGATAATCCCTCATTTTTATGACGTAACATGGCTGATGGCATCATGGTCTGTCAAACTAAAAAAGAATAATTAGCAGACTAACCCTTTTGTTTATTTTTATTGAGATATGATACATTCCTATAAAAGAACGACATTTTTTTTTAATTTTGAAATGATAATGTTTATCAGGTGCTGCCAGGTACCCCCTAGCTTAGGAGATAGCAAACACAATAATTATAATAATAACATATACCTAGATTTTTTTTTAACAGGGGAAAAGAAATAACTATTAAGAGATTTATTTATGTCTTGTCATATGCTGTACATTATACGAGCAAAGAAATTTATTTTTTATACATGACAAAAATTACCCAAGCAAATCTTTATCCCAAGAAATTCGACTATTTATGTGAATAAGATGAAAGAAATGACTGCCATTTTTTACCAAAATCTTTCTAGCTAATAATATAGCCAGATTGTTCTTCAACTTTTTCATATTGGCCAAATTAGAGAGTATGTACCTAAATCTTTTAAATTTCATGTTGGATTTTTAGACAAAATAGCAGTTAGACTTTAACAAAGCTGTAAATGCAATTCATAAATTTAAATCCTGAATTTTTTCATAAATCAAACAAAAAAAGAGGTAATATCCTTATAATAAAGTAACATGATGTCTGTATGTTTTTTTTGTCTGTCTGTTTGTTTGTACTGAAGGATCTCACTAACCAGTGAACCCATATGGTTCTCCTTTAAAGGGTAGCTTATCATAGGTCCTGGGAAGGTTTAGAGAGATTTTGGGCAGGGTACCAACACCCTTCCAAGAGAAATCGCAAAAAATACTAAATAGAGGCCTCTAGGGAAGCAGCCGCCAGTAGAACAATAAACTAATATACTAAAATATCTTTGATAAAAAATCTGACTTTTTCAGTAGATTTTTTGGAAGAATTTGTAAAATCTATTGGCCAGAAGTGATTTAAAATAAGGTCCTATATAAAAGAACGAACAGTACAGAACGCACAGTCAACCATTATCACAGGATATTAAGAGCAAACGAAAACAGTAAAAGTGTCTGACTATGACGTCAGAAAAAATTAACAATTAACCAATGAGAGGCCGCTATATATTTTACCATTGTGAATACTGGCTTCTCATTGGTTAATGGTTTCTGACGTCATAGTCAGACACTTTTACTGTTTTCAGAACAAACATTTGGTAGCAGGATCTATAGGCAGACCCTTGACTGGAAACCAGGAGAGAGCAGGGAAGACAAAGGGAACCTGACTGAGGACCTTGGACAAAGACCTGGAGGAGGCAAACCTGTCTGGAAGAAAAAATATAGCTTTGACTCTAAGGTCGCTAAGGGGGAGCATATACTCTAATGATAATTAACAACTTTTCTGTTAAAAGGATTAAAGGAGTGAGTTTATCAGTCACTCAATCATTGAGGGAAGCAGACGCTTTTACAGATTATACACATCTAAAAATCCTTTATTTACCCGACTGTTATTGTTGGGATGTTTTTCTTACCAAAAGATTAAACAAGGTGTATTATGTGTTTTTAGATTTATGGGGTTGTGTACTTTTTATACTAAAACAAGGATTCTCTATAATTCAGAAACTCTGTATTTGTCAATGGTCGTTTTTCATGAAATGAAAAAACATGCATTAATAAAATTTTATGAAGACCCCACCCCCATTCCATAAGCAAGCTCAAATAAGTAATCGATATAAATACAGACAAACAAATATAAAGATGTTCAGTTGTAATAGAAAAAATCAAGAAACTTTTCATATATTCGATATATGTTTTAACGTTAATATTGTTGACAGACAAAGTGAATTATATCAGATATATTATCAAAAAAACGCCGTTTATCTTGGATAGCAGACAAGAAAATCCAATTTCCTCTCATAGCGTTACTGACTTACAGCCAAACATACAAAATAAATTATAGAGTAGCTGTGCTACTAAAAAAGTTTGAAAAAAGGTATTCTAGAATGGCTTCAAAATATCCGCTGGACTATAGTTAGTTCTGACCTATACTTAAAAATAATGTTTCCTATTGCAAAACAGTCAATTTTCCACCACAGATTCTGCAATAAATTAATACTAGTTTTACTCTTTTCGACCTACGGCCATTCAGGACCAACAAATCTGTGATAATTCGTACAGATTTTCTTTTTACTTTACGCGGAAAAATGTATTATACAAAAAATAAATTTCTTTGTCTCCCAATATGAATGTATGATATACAATATACATGTTATAGATATAAATATCCAAAAGCTATTACTCCTTTATTGAAATTCATCTGAGTAAATGTATAGCCATGAATAACTTGAAACTATTTTATTATGCATGAACAATTTCAATGTTTCAAACCCACGAATTAAGAATAAGTAATTTGACTTTAAAAGTCTGTATTAAGTTTATAACGAGGCTTTGAAAAATGATCATGTCTTGCTTGGAAAACAAGGTTGTCTGTCTGTGTGTGTGTGTGTCTGTTCCAAAGTATCTTGATAACTGTTTGATAACCGTTGTTATTCTATGTGTGAATCCAGCAACTCAACCCCCACCCCCTTCCTAGATATATGGTTGGCCATTAGAAAAAATAACCCTTACAAATAAATATTACACACTTTTAGTAAGTAATGTAGATAAGTCGAAAATTAGGGTCATTGGAGCCATCCTCCATGTTTAAAAAGTCGAGGCAAACAAAACTATGATTTGATGATTTTTATTTTGCTGTTCGTGGAAAATTGTCTGCAAAACAATGCTATACGTGATGTTTTAGTACCGATTCTAATCTAGTGGATATTGATCAGTTTCGAAGCCATATTGGAATAGTTATTTCTCGCATCGTATTATAAACGGCTTTCCGCGGATATAGAATGTACAATTATAAGATTAAAACTAGTTTTTTTTAGCCCCGAGGTGCCGAAGGCAACGGCTAAAAAAACTAGTTTTAATCTTATGATTGTACATTTCTATATTCGTAGAAAGCTGGTTATAATACGATGCTAGATATAGTTTTTTCGTAAGGATGAGAACCGGTTCCTATCCACCGGATTCGAATGAATACGAGAAAATATTTTACTTATTCCTTTTTTACTGCTGAAACCTATTTGATTCAGAAAGGCAGTAAAAGAGAGGAAAAATTGGTCAAATCGCTTTCAAGTTGGGATTTCAAACAAGGATAAATAGGTCCATATTAGCAGTGTAACAAATAAGGGAAACGGGTGGGTATTTTATTTTAAAGTTATTATGAATTTCAACTTATCATGTCAATGGCGTAGCCAGTTCTTTAAAACTGATGTTCTGTTCATTATATTTTTCCAAGGTTTGTTTTGGCTGACAATGTTTTTTTTTTGTTAATGACATTGATGAAGTTATCAATGTATCAAATAAAAATGGTCATGGTTGTCGAAATATTATCTTAATAGCGTTATTCTTCAGATACTTTGTCTACATTGACGTCCCAATGACTTTCTTCTAAAATTAGCTCTCTGTTTAATATCAAAAAGTTTAGAATTCAGGAATTAAAGAATTTTTAAATAAACAAGGATGGCAACATCCATAAAAGCGAAGCACTGAAACGGTAGGACAAACGGACATTAACACTAGTATAGTGTCAGAACTGAATAATCATAATATAAATGTATAAGGGTCAAAGCAAAATTGTAAGTAAATTTGTTGAAAAAAACTGCTTGATTCAGGATAATGTTTATGGACATACTTACATTTCTAGGACTTGATTATAGGGTTGTTTCGCTTATTACATTATACGTTGTTGTCCCAGGAATCAATATACCAAAAATCAGATCAATCAGAAGATTAGTTCACATAAAGATTTGTTGTTAAAAAAGTAAAAAAATCAACATGTTTGAAATGAACGTACGGACATTTTGGTAATGATTATAGAGTTCCAACGCTTTTTAAATCGTACCTAACTACTAAAGGAATCACCATGCAAAATTTGAAATCGATAGGACAATTCTAACATGCCTAAATTAATGAAAAAAGCTATCCGTTACAGTAGGACGGACGGACGTACGGACGGACCGACCATAATTATAAAAAAAGCTTCGCTTTTAAAAAATAACAATTCTTGGCCAAATAAAAGCTATGAGTAAAGATTTATTGTATTCAGCTTGGTGGCTTTCGTAAATTTTTATTAAAGAGAAATAACAAGTGACGAGCCCTGGTAATTTTAAATATTTACTAAAATCATGAAGCTCGTACTCAAATGTTTTTTTCGTAATTTTTTTTCCAGTATTGCTTTGAAATGGATTAATATCCGCTGGATAAGAACCGTATCTCAAGTCATGTATAGCATTGTATTACAGACACTTTTTAAATAACTATTCAGATTCTCTGTATGCATGGGTGATGAATTATAAATTTCTATGGACAAGGTCGGAGACAGGATTAGTGGAAACTTATTAACAAAATAATTCTTAAATTGTCTTGATGGAAGGATAATTTCAAAATTTACTCCCTTCTGTTTTGCAAGATGCAATTTCCTTCAGTAGTGGATAAGTGCTTCAGTGACATCCCAGTAAATGATAGACTTATTGGTCCAAAATTTTCAGGCATGGAATCAGTAAATTGGCCCTGAACAGGTTAAGTATATTGTATATGTAGTGATAATGTCATGCTAATGTTATGTCGAAAATATTTTCATATTGTTGATATATCAATGATACGATTTAATAAACAGCAAGTTAATATTACATCAGTAATATCCACTTATTAAAGTCAACATAAGTGATTTAAATTAACAGAATAATTTAGTTTCTATAAGGGTGGAAGGATGGATATGACCATTTACCAAAGAGATAATACCCCTCAAAAATAAAGTACTGGAAGATGTAAAAAAAAAATTATTCCAAAGAATTCTCATATGTGTCCCAGTTCAGTTTTTTAAAGAAATATCAATATAGAGGAGAAGGGGTAGGGGACACAGAATTAAAAATTTATTTGGAAACTCTTTCTTTTTCAGTTGAGTAGCCTCTTTAAAAGTGATTTTTCCCCACTTGTTATATTGCCAAATCTTTTTAAAAATACAAGTACAGAGTTCAGTTAGCCTTTTATTAACAACTAGTAGCTTCGCCCCAAGCCTCTAGAGCCTTTGCCTCAAGAGGTAATTAAAAAAAATATAAAAAATTAAGTACTACTAGTGCTGCCAGTAGTTTTATCTGAACTAACTTTACCATAAACAAAAAAAAATGGGGGTGATTTTTTTGTTCTTGGGAGGGTTGAGGGTGTCCCACCCCCCAAGAAAATAGCTTAAAACCACGACAGGACCAATAGTTATATACCCTGAAAAGTAGAATCCAATCAGTTCAGTGGTTCTACTTTATATTATAAATTAGCGGCTTCGCCCCTAGCCTCTAGGGCTTTGCCCCAAGAGGTGATAAAAAAAATTATTGCGAAAATCGTAAAGGACCATGGAAATCTCCTTCAAAAAAAAAAAAAAAAAAAAAAAAAAATGGGGGGGGATTTTTTGGTTTTTGGGGGGGTTGGGGGTGTCCCACCCCCCGAGAAAATAGCTTAAAACCACCACAGGACCAATAGGTAGATACCCTGAAGAGTAGAATCCGATCGGTTCAGTGGTTACCGAGATCTTAAGGGACAGACAGACAGACGGACAGACGGTCAGACGGACAGACGGACAGACGGACAGACAGACATCGTTCTACTTTGTATTATAGATAAACATATCCTAAAGTGTCGGGTTTTTTTCCCCAACAATTATATTTTGTGTATAAAAAAAAATATTTTTCTAAGAGAGTCATAAAAACCAGCACTACACCATTAGTAAACATCCCTGAAAATAGGTCGTTTAAACACATCTTAAAAACATACAACCTATAAATTTGTAGTAAAGGATTAACTATTAACTTTATACAAAAAAAAATTATACAAGCACATCAAAATTCAAACTGCAAAAAATCATTTCATAAAATAAATTCACTATTTGATGCAAATGAAAGAAATTAATAGTGCTAAAAAAAACTTTAGAAGGGCATATAAATCTAAGCTTTTTTGCTTGTAAGACAACTGAAAAGAAGCATTATTCTATTTGAAGTATAATTCTTAAATTTTCAGATTAACAAACTTTCCAAAACTAGAGAAAACTGCCCTTTTTGAGTAAGAATTCCTTCAGGATAAACTGTTTCTTTTCTTTCTTTCTAGACATGGTGCAACTGATAAGGACAAAATTTATAGCAAGATCTCCTCAATGATACTTGCTCGATCAGAGATAAAGGGATTGGTAATAACAAAATAAGCACAAATGTATTGTAGAATAATTTCAAGTAAAGGTTTAAGCACATCTTTTAAGACTTGGCTCAATATTTTCTCATAAAAGCTGCCAGTAAAAGTGAAAATTCTTGTGACAATTTTTTACTAAATTAATTAATTATGTAAATAAATAAATGTAATATCAAGAGCATAATATTTTATCATTATTTATAATATATTTTATTCCTTGATAATTAGTTTATTAAAGACAATTGGGTTTAATTTCATTGCAACTCTTTTTCTTTTTCTTTGTTTTTGTTTTATTTGATTTTCTACTAGTTGAGAATTGTAAAAGAATTGTTCTAACATATTCTTGGCAGGCCATTATCGTTCCTGAAAAATAGTTAAAATTGTTAGATTTTGATTTTTGTTTCAAGCAATAATTTTGAATCATATAAAGGAAACGAAGTTGTGAGTTTTGTCTTATTTTCATAGTAGCTTTTGAAAGGTTATTTTAGGTAAGGTGATTGCCCCTCAGGGTTAAGCAATTGGCCCCGCAGGGGCTAGAAATAGTAGAAGAGCTACTGTGAAATTATGACAAAACCCGCAACTATCCTTCACATGACCGATAAGTTTAGATTTTTTATCCTATTTTTAAATAAGATGCCAGTATCTGTGTTGTCTTGCACTGTTTTTGATTCACAATTGTATCAATCAAGTAATAATCCTCCATTACTTCTTTATATTAAAAAAGATTAAAAATATGTACCTAGAATAGACCAGCCTAGAAGAATGCCAAACATACCTCCAACTTCTCCAATCAGATTCATAATATCATATGTTATGTATTCCTTACATAAAAAACAAGGATAATAACTTCTGTAAAAGAGCAGCTGAACAACTCATATGATCCAACAAACATTGACAAACAGAAAGTACCTGCCCTTTTACTATTAAGACTTGATTATAAATATCATTGCTTACAACATTATGCCTAATTGTTATGACAATCGCAAAATAAAAAATTATAGATTATTGGCGATGATAATTTTGAAAACCGTAAAAGTGTCTGACTATGACGTCAGAAAAAATTAACCAATGAGAAGCCAGTATTCACAATGGTAAAATATATAGCGGCCTCTCATTGGATTATTGTTAATTTTTTCTGACGTCATAGTCAGACACTTTTACTGTTTTCATAATTTTCTGTAAATAATTAATTGCATTAAGTAAATAATTTTTATTCATTATTAGTATACCCAATAATTTCAACATACCGTTTTTATGTTCATTGAATTAAGAACCATTGTCCCCTTCAAACCATACTTAGTTTTCTCACTTGTAGAATGAGTAATGGCTGATGCACAACTATTTAAAATACTTTCAATTTTCAAATGATTTACAGAATTAAGCATTTATTTGTAGTAAGCAAACTTTTCATTGTATTTTTTTTAAGTAAAGAAAAGTCATTTCTCGCAACGTATTATAAACGGCTTTCCGCAGATATAGAATGTACAATTATGAGATTAAAACTAGTTTTTTAGCCCCGAGGTGCCGAAGACACCTGCTAAAAAAACTGGTTTTAATCTTAAGATTGTACATTTTTATATTCGTAGAAAGCTGGATATAATACGATGCTATACATAGTTTTTTCGTATGGATGAGAACTGGTTCCTATCCACCGGATTCAAATGAATATAAGAAAAATGTTTTTGAAAGCTGGGTAACTGTTTTTTCGGGGCGGTTACTCTTGATAGGGTAGTTGTATTTTCCCCCTTGATAGTTATAAATCTTAATATCTGCTTATATAATATAAAATAATATCAAGCCCAGTTATGCAGATAGTCAGACATTGTTACTTTTTTATAGGATACTTTTAAAGAATTTACCTTTTGAAAAATCAAATACCTGATATCCCAACCTCTAGATATACACCTTCTGGGGCATTTGGACGCAAATTTAGACAATTCTGACAGTAGTGATACTACATAGTCATACTGCTTCTGTGCTTCATCTGTTTCATTCAAAATATCATTAACAATATAGTAACTGTTTCTGTTTACACTAAATTACTTTATTTTACACCATAGTTGTGTGTATAATGGGTACATAAAATAACAAACATACCAAAATTCAAGGATTTTAAATTAAATAAAACAATTCTAATAAATTAGGAACTGCGACCCTAGCATCTAGGGGCTAAATATTCCAAGAAGTAAAAATGAGCAGAACAATAGATTAAACCCATCTAAAGACTTAAGTATAAGAAAAAGACTAAGACAACTGTGGGACCTATTTAATGCTTCCCTAAAATACAGAATTGAATCACATCAGTTGTTATTGAAATATTAATCATCAGACAAAAAAACCTAACCACTTTGTATCATGGGATTATCTTTAAAAAAAGTGGTTATAAAAACTTATTTTACTTATTTAAGCTTTATATTAATCTGAAGGAGGGTGCAGCCCCAATATATATTATTGATATTGATTATCCTGTGTTTTGACATTCAATGACATTTGTATCATCTTCAAGAAAGTAAAATTCAATTGGAACATGACATCTTGAATTGGTACTCAATAACTCCTAATAAATAATTTAGTTAACCAACCTTTCAAAGAGATTAATTTGTAATATTATTACAGTGCCATACAGTTGATGTCTTATTTTAAATTCTTCTGGTGGTAATTTCTCTCATGAGTTATGATTTTTACCCCCTCAGATTAAGGATTAAGATTACCTTTGATATTTCAAGCTTGATACAATCAAAATATTCTTTTTCTGTCTGCCATGTGTAACATTCCTAAACATTATATTAATATCATTGGCTTACCGCTGCCTGGTAAACCTAATAAAGCTTGTCTAACCTGTGTTTCAGCCTGATTCCAAGTTCTGTATCTGTAATAGCAGAATTTTGTGCTTCCAACATCAAAGTTGGTCATTAGTATCTAAAATGCACAGAAAATGAATAATTGTTATTAACTATGAGATAAAGATTTTGATCATGGGCATGTAGAAAGGTTTGTATGAAATAACCAAATTCAAATTACATTTAGAATTAAAAGATATTTCCCTTTTTTTCATTTCTCAAGAGTTTCATATTAGTCAGAATGAAAATGATTTCTGTATCTTAAGTATTAGCCGTCTCATGTTCGGGATGTAAAACATTTTAGGTTTTCATATCTTAATACTGACATGAAAAGGATCTTAGCAAGCCTTGTTGGGTCATCAAAAATATCTTTATGACTTTAACAAAGCATTAAAGTTGGCAAAACACTGTTATTAATTGTAAAAATTGCAGCTCCCAATGAATAAGAAGAAAAAACTTACAGAATCAGGATCAGTTTCATCAACAATTTTAGTAATTTCCTCTCCAGGCATGTGCAGGAATGCTGATACTGGTGTCTATCATAAAGAAAATGTGGATCTTGGAAAGAAAACGAAGTAGCAGGTTTTTTCATATTTTCACTGTAGCTTTTGATAGTTCAGGTAAGGTAAATGTTAATGATTGCCCCGCAGGGTTAGGAAAGAGGCCCTAGAGGGTTAGAGCCCCCTGCAGAGGCTAGAAATAGGAGAACAGCTAGTGGGAAAATACTACAAAGCCAACTCTCGTTTTCTTTCCATTCCATGATACTTTCCTAAGTTATTGAAACTAAACCTCTAACTAAATGTTTGGCTTAAGCCCCCTCGTTAAGGCCAGGTAAGAAACCTATATTAGTTTATAAGAAACTTGAATAGGTTTCATAACAAAAAGAGTGCTTCTTAAAAATGTATAATAAAATTACCTTAAAATAGATTAGTCTGGGGAAATATTTCTTTTGTGTTGTATTTATTTCTTCCCTAAACCAAAACTGTATTGAGTTATTTTTAAATCTATTTTTACATGAAGCTGGGATCAAACTTGATAATAAATTGAATTTTAAAAACAATGATGATAAACAAATTATTCTTAATTTAGATTAAATCTTTGTACAAAAATTATTCACATTTGTTATTATTTGGAACATTCTAATAAAGATTTGATAAATGTAACCAAATATTAAAAGCCTATAAATGAGATATTGTGTTTACATTAACACTAGGGTTGGGCCATATATCCGGTGTGGCCGGATATCCGATGTGGCCGGATATCCGGCCATTTTCAATATCCGGCCGGATACCGGATATTGAAACTATCCGGCCGGATATCCGGCAATATAATCTTTTATATTTTACAACAAAAATCTCTGTTTTTTTAATCTTAAATAGAAGAACAATTTTTTCTGAATATGTTAATCTTTATGTAAATTTTAAAGTTGAAATCTCAAAACATAAATTTGGGCGGTGGCAGCAGTACTTGGCAGCTGCCAGCCGCAAACCGACGGTTGTCAGGTAAACAGCAACGGATTTTATGAAATTGTAATATGTCATGAAGATATATAAAAAATACGTTATGTAGACATGTTGTAAGAAAAGCTTAAGTGTAAAATTTGAATTCTTTAAGTAAAAATTTGCGGTCACAGGAACCGTTTAAAGATTTCTGGAGACCTGGAGGTTCAGGGCTTGCAGGATTATACCTGGAACCTGAAATCGACTTGAACACCTATATTACATATGAGGATGTACGACTATAGGATATTTTAGTATTAGATAACATGAAATGCTTTGTTTAAGTAAAAAATATAAATATAAGCTTCTTATAGGTCCCAGGGTGGTTTTAGGCTGTTTAATTTTTACAAAAAAGTCGTTGTAAAGTTTTAAGTTATTTTTCTGCACTTTCATGTCCCTTCTAATATCCCTAGATACTAGGGACGCAGCCGCTAGTATAATATAAAACACCAGTTTATGAAGAAAATTTTTTGCGGGTATAGTCCCTTTCGTGGCAACGCCCCTTAAGGAGCGATTATTCGTATTTTCACAGTAGCTTTCCTCCTATTTCTAGCCCCTCGTGGGGGACTCTAACCTTGCGGGGCCAATTGCCTAAACCTGCGGGGCAATCACCTAACCTAAAATAACCTATTTAAAGCAATTTTAAAATACAACGAATCGCCCCTTAAGGTGCAAAGTCACGAAAGGTACTATATCCTTTTTTGATACTTTAATATGTAGTAATTTGGCCGGTTATCCGGCCGGATATCCGGTAATTTGGCCGGATAACCGGATATTTGCCGGATACCAGCGTTGGCTGGATATCCGGCCGGATATCCGGCATTTGAAATCAGCCGGATATCCGGTATCCGGTATCCGGCCAAAAAAAAATCCGGCCCAACCCTAATTAACACATTGGGTATCAGTACAATTTACTACTGAAATGTCCACGCTCTTATTGGACATGAAGTTATTAGTGTTTACCTAATTTCTAATGACAAGCAGGACCCAAACCACAGTGTACGATACACTTGCATGATGTAATGAGTTTTAATATCATCAAGGTTTGTTAACAAAGCTGTAATATTTTCAGTTGTCTCATCATAAAGCTTTCTATTGTACCTAAAACAAATATTATTATTTGATAATAATTTCAATTATACAATTGTATTTGTTAATAATTAATGAAAGTCTATTGAATGTGTACACACGTTTGTTAATTATTGATAAATTTTACAATAATACAACATGAAAATTTTTCTTAAAAAATTAATTAAGTTTTTAAGTAACAATATATGTATTTCTTTTGATATAAACTAATACTCAATTAACAAGGATGACAACAACCATAAAAGCAAAGCTCTGAAACGATTGGACAAATAAACATTAACTTGTACAGTGTCAGAACTGAATCCCTTACATTTTAAAGACTTTATCATAGAGATACTTTGCTTATAACATTTTACTTGTCCTAGGAATAAGTATTCCAAAAAATAAGATCAATTGGGTTATTATATCACATAAAATTTGTTTATAAAAAGATAAAAATTAATATGTTTAAAATGGACGTATGGACATTCTGGTAATAATTATACAGTGGCTACCCTTTCTAAATCGTACCTAACTACTTCAGGAATTAACAAAGTTTGAAATCTAAAATGCCTAAATTAACGAAAAAAAGCTTTCTGCTCTGGAGGGATGAATGGACGGGCTGACCCTAATTATAGAAAATCATAGCTTTAAAAATTGATGATACATACAGATGATGATATGAGTTGTTAGCAGTTTTGAAGGGATTTAGGGCACAAAAACTGATAGCTGGCTTTCTCACAGGTACATCTATTTCTTGTTTCCATTCACTTCTTATTCCCTAAAATTGATCAGAATATTAGCTTAATATTTTTGAAGGTGAGGAACAGTCCTATTCCCCATGAAAAATATAGGTTATTTTAATTTGGTCAATTAAGAGACATTTAAATCAAACTTTTTTAACTTTTGTGGGTTAGGTTAGGGTCAAGTTTAGATTGCAAGCCTATAGAATCTCATTGTAAATGTTTTCAACCCAACCAAACCTCCCCCCCCCCCCCTACCCTTTCCCACAACTCAATTCTGCATGCTAGTGTATATGGCTATTTGAAAATTGCTTAAAAAGCAGAATATTTATAAGTTCATTTAAACTGCTTAAAATAATTAACACTAATAAACAAATTGCTTATCCCTTCAAGCTAAGGAGCTTTCACTAGTAAAATTAAGAATAAATCTTGTGTTATCACCTACATTACCTTGGGTTTTGCCTGTAAAGTATTGATTCTATCTATTGTATAATATATAAATATTGACATTAATATTACAATTAATATCAACTTTAAGAGTTTCATTCTAAAGAGTTACTGAGTTACTAAAGTTGGGTTTTATTTGCTCTTTTTATTTGGACTCTTTGTTACTAAAATTATAGGAAAAAATAATATTGATTTAATTTAAGGTCTTTATTTATATAAATATAAGAAGAAAAAAATTCAACTTTTGTCTCAAAGTATTTTTTAAAAATATTTTTAAAGATATACATTCATCACATGTTCTTAAAAAGTTTAACCAATTCGAATAAGAAAAAAGAAATTTTATATTTCTAAGAACAATACTTCTCTTAATTGGCACAATATATTTTAAGGTTATAAAATCATAAACTTACATAATAGCAATTACTAAAATTGATCTTCTTTTTAATCTACATTGTATAATATTTCTAGGAACTTGGGTGCAATTTTGTTGTTGACTTAATGGAAAATAATGTTGTACTTTCTGCTAACACTTATAGAAATTAAATAAAAATTTAAATTAACATTGTGAAAGGTTCTTAATTTTCTCAATAGATCTTTTAGGTAGCACTATTCTTGGAGCAGTTATTAAAAATCTATTTATTTTCTTTTTGTTTGTTGTTAGAGGGGTGAGAAATTCAATTTTATCATCTCTTTATTTCAGTTATCCTCTGTTAAACTTCATTGCATTGCAATGAATTTACTTTATTCAATTAATGTCAAATTATTCAAAACTGTCATATTAATGTGATAAATATACAAAAGAGAAAGGTCTAAAATATATTTATATAATACAACAGACAGAAGAATTAGATTGACAAGACATTCAGAATTGTTTATGCCTGAATTATAGAATATTTCTTGTCTACAAATACCTTTCATGTCTTCATAGCTTTAGTCAAAGTTTAAACAAAACAAAATTTTCATTCAACAACAAGATTATGACGTGTAGTAATAGCAAGAACAAACAGCTAAATATTCTTATAAAGTGTATTAATTCAAGACAAGATTAACATACAATAATAATATTAAACTTTAAGGCAACTATTCACTTTTATGTTCGTGTCGTGTTGCAGAGCAATGTCTTGCTCCGAAACGGTTGACACAAGAACTAAAAGCTAAACTATAAAATACATGCATTGCTCTTAAGTCAGGAAGAAAGGGACTATACATCACATTTCTCCCTGGCATTAACATGAACCTGGATTTCAAACTGTAATATTTCAGATTAAATATAACAATAGGTTTTTACATGTTAATTATCATATATATTATAAGTAGCGTTGAACGCTTATTAAATAGATAATAATTGATCTGGTATGACACCTGCCATATATTTTTTTTTTTTTTTTTGTTTTTTATATATATATTTTTATTCCAGATCTTTAAACACTTCGTATACATTTTTTTTATTTATTTTGGTTCCTTAGAACTCTTTTGTGTTTTTTTTATATTCCTTTTTTCTTTATGTGTTTTTTTTTTTCTTTTTAATATTTTTTAAGAAAAAAACATTGATTAACATTTAATCATTGAAAAATCGTCTTTGGCGCCCCCTAA
>NC_137266.1:42110871-42245871 GCF_053477335.1 Acartia tonsa
GAACTCCCCAGATCTTTAAACACTTCGTATACATTTTTTTTATTTATTTTGGTTCCTTAGAACTCTTTTGTGTTTTTTTTATATTCCTTTTTTCTTTATGTGTTTTTTTTTTTCTTTTTAATATTTTTTAAGAAAAAAACATTGATTAACATTTAATCATTGAAAAATGCATTGATTAACACCTAATGCATTAATTACATAATTATCATAAATACATGATATAAAAATAACATTGGTTAACATATAACCATCAGATTTAAGCATGGTATTATAGAGCATTAATGAAACATTAATTTTAAACTTTTTTTTGAGACTACTACTGCCTCAACAAATATTAAATACATAAAATAAAATAAAATATGAATTAATACACATAAACTATAATTATTACTTTCTTTTTCCAGACGTTCTGCTCTTCTTGCCAGATTCTTCAATATCCATGGGCATGATAGCTTCATCATCATTCACTCCAAGTTTTGCGGTCTCATCACACAAGCCGTCTTGAGACATCCTTGCCTCAGTATCACCAAGCATATGAAAACATCTTTCAAATCCACTAGTAACCGCAACCGAAATCGAGGTTGCAACGTTATCAACCTCCTCCTGATTATCCAAAATCTTTTGATGCTTACGACTAACCTCCTCTCCAAATTTATCAAGCATCATCAATATTCCAGGCGTGTGTTCCATCCTCATTTCCTCCCTCACTTGTTCATCAACATGCCATTGCTGACCTGACAATTCAAGGTCCAGACAAACAGGAATGTTCGGATTTAAGGGCTGATCCATCTGAACACAAACAGGATCCCCAAACCGAGTAACCAATTTGAAATCACCTTCGAACCACTCATTTACTTTGTGTTCAGGATTAAACTTCCACTCAATATTGGTTGTCAACAAACTTGTATAAACTTTTCCATCCAACTCCAATCTAAGTTCCTTTACTACATTCTCTAAAGTGGTATCTGGATCACATAACAATATCTGCTTGGCTAGAGTCGGACGGAGACGCTTGCAGCGCATCTGCATTTCCCAGGTCAAAACTCTTGCGTCTACTTTATCATTCACCAGACTACCTGCATATGTGGCACTCACCAGGTTATCAATTATTTCTCTTTGACCATCCAATCTAACATAACGTATCTCAGCTGGCATCTCTCCACTGGTGATTAAACTCACCGAATTCACATTTACAATGCGTGGAATGTAGACTGATAAGTTCATGTATTCATTCACCTGAATAGAGTCAATAAACACTTTAGCACTCAAATCCTGTTCAGACTTTCCATCAAGCCAATCTTTCTGTAACTCGAACAAAGTTGTGGATGGCATTTGCTTCAGAATAAAGCTTACTTTATTCACGACATCTTTCCAATGTGCCAGGAGCCGGATAGCTGACACAACCTGCGTCTTCAACCTCAGATCAACGCTATTACCCACCGTTCTCAACACCGTCTGAAGGCTCATTTTACCATCTGCAGGTATGACGTCAATTTTTGAAAGTTGATGCCAATCCTCAAGTTCCCCCATATGTTTGATTATGGGTAACAATTCGCCCAACGTTTGACAGCTTTTTCTCTCATCTCAATCCAGGTATTCAATCTTAGCAAGCAACACCAAACTTGGTAAAATTTCGCAAACAAGCTTAGAGAGAAATATGGTTGCACTCAACTTATTCAAACTAGTTGTCTCGTTCCATGACAACTTTCTGTTTATAGCTTTAGAATGCTCACCAGCCGCCATCAGGTTGAGGTGTCTTGAATTCTGGCTGGTAAAGATAGGGATCCTGTCCACAGGCCAGTCTATGGAGTTGATGCATCTCCCCATCTCTAACTGCACCGATAACATGTTTACTAAATTCAACTTAAACCTTGGTTCATTATCAATAAGACGAGCTAAATCTGCCAGTGGCATGTCCTCACTGCTCAAAAATATGTTCCTCGTCGCCCTGCCCACACTCAACGTGGGCAGCTCAACGCGCGACATTACCAACACCAGCCGAGATGCAGAGTTGCTGACCAATGCAGATACCGGTAGACCAGGTTTGACTTGATTTCCTTCATTGACAGATTGTTTGTGGCGGCCATCTTCTTCGTTGCTCAATAACTTTTGATTCATTGTTGCCGCCGTAACCAACCTGCAAAAATACAATATAATTAAATTTCAGCATAAGAATTTAAGATCTAGCATTAAATTCTTCCTCAGTAAATCTTTTTTTATGACACCATGAACAACAACAATACAACAATGCCAACATAGGAATTATACCTAACAACAACATTAACACAATCAAAACAAACTTGGCAAACAATGGTAGTATATCTTTGAACAAATGTTCTAAACCAAACCAAGGACCTGTAACCTGTTCGAAAAATGACAACTTATGATCAACAAAATCCAACTTAGAAGCTTGTCCATTAAAATCCTCAAAATCCTCTAACCCCTGATATTTAATAGTCTTATTAAAATCAGCAATAAACACCTTTTCATCGTTCAGAAAAATCTTTTGTCCCACATGTTCAGATTTTTCATTGGCAATGTGCAGAAGTTCGAGTCCCTGCCCCTGATTCCCAAGGAACAAATTGGCTGTCAACTTCAAAAATACCGGACTTTGCGAACAATTTAACAATTTTATGTCCTCTACTGCAACAATCATTCTACTATATTCTTGTATCCCAACTGTCTCACCTTTATAATCCACCATCAAATGTCCTACTGCACATCCATAATCCACACCTAACTTTACTGGAATTTCAACCGCTGTACACTTTTCATACTTAGCAATTTCTCCCAGGTATATAATTCTGAACCCATGATGCATCTGTACATTTGATCTAACTTCTGTTTGAGCACATCTAGAAATACTAAAAAGTTCCATCATCCTCTCATTCCTTTCTCTACTAGCCAAAAACATAGCATTCAAATCAAATCTAGCTTCCTGTTTTAACAAATCCCCAAAATAACTTCTAACAGCCGCCTTCGGTTCCTCTAAAAACTTGATACCCTCCAATTCTGTTACAAAAATGTTGAAATCCAGATGCTGCAAAGTAAGTTTCTCTGTTCCCATAATTTTAACTAAAATATTCCTTTCCAAGTTAGAAACAAAAAGTTGTTCATTCCACGTAGTTAAATTAAATGTATCTTGAAAAACTACCTTAAAATTACTGGCCGGTTTTCGTACTACATACGGAAAATATGGAGAAGTTGATGTTGCCCACAAATGATTTTCTTCAAAATTCGCCACAATCGTCTTTTTATCATAATCCATAACAACATTTCCCTTGATCAAAACGGGTGTATTTTTTACTAAAATATGCAAAGTCCCAACAGCAAAACCTAAATTGAACCACATATTGTGCGCGTATATTCCCAGTGTCTTGCATTGAATATTTTCACCACCAACATCCCAGAAAGGTGACAATGTTCCATTAACTGTGAAACTGTGAACAGTTGGCAAGTCTATGTTTACTTTAAAACTAATACCATCATGCTGATACTTGCCAGAATGAAAAATCCTTCTACATTCGTCCATACTCAACTCTACCTGTTTTTCATGTGGCACGTCTAGTACGTGCACATGACTCGCGGTGCCGCAAAACCAGCGCTCCAATTTTAGTCTAACCTCACAACTAATGGCTTCCGACAGTATAAAATCGGTTTCTGCTAACCCCAATAATTCCACAGATCTGACCGGTTCCATCCTATCATGCAAACAGGCAGCTGATCTAAGTTCAACATTACTTATTTGAGAACAATCATAAGCTGCTAACCGTGGATCCTGTGACGTATACATACCACCAACAATAATCAAACAATAAGTCTGCATCACAACAACAAATAACAAAATATCCAAGTACCTGACTCCTCTATCATCCTTAGATTTCTTCACAGGTACTGGTCCAGCACGTCCACTCTTTGAACTACAAGCGTCAGGCGACCTCTTGCGCATACCACGATCTCCATCTCGTCTATTCCGGTCATGTCTATCACCACCGCCGCTTCCTCTCTTGTCATCACGCTCCCGACGGTTTTCGTGGTAATCTCTTCTCCTGCAAATATTATACAAATTATTACAAATATTATTTTTTAATCAATTTTGCGAGGTTCCTAGTTACTACATCTGCTACTGAATAACGTTCTAATCTGTCCTTTTCTCTGTTTTGTCTATCCTCTTCCAATTTCTGTAGTTGTACTTCATTTGTAGAACCTTTAGGACGACCTTTAACAGGAATAGTCTCAGACATTTTTTGCAATTTTGCATTATCTAACGATCTATCTAATTCATCCTCCTCAACATCTCTACCTCGTTTAACACTTCCCCTTCGTTGTTCCAAGTTTACAATTTTACTTTGCAGTTTTGGAAAAGTGTCCTCTAAAATACTCATCCGAGACTCTAACTCTCTAGCAGATTCCATGTTAACATCCTCTACACCCAAACTGTTGTCTACTAAACTATTATCAGAGGCATAATCTCCATGAAAAACACTATCCTTACTAATAGTAGAATATGTAGAGTCTAACTTAGTTTTGTCAGTCGTATCATTCGTATCTACACTATCAGAAATATGAGTACTTTCCAAAATATCACAAAGATCCTCAACTAAATCATCTAAATTTTCATTATCCTGAGATACATTTGACCTTTGCTGTGACAACCCAACACCCAAAAAAGATTTCTCCAAAAAATCTGGTGTTACCTGTCCATCCTTCCGCCTTCCAACCACCTCTGGACTAGCGCCACAACTATTCTCCTCTTCAGAAACGCCTGAACAAGTTAAATTTCTTAAAGTATTGGGAAAGTCATAGTTTACTTTCAAGGTATTATCCACAGAGAAAAACTCATCTGTAATCACTAAGTCAATCTTTTCATCTGGAGTCAAGTCTAAAGTACTCTCAATAACATATATTTTATCCCTTGGTACAATTCTTACCCCTTTGTCTTTCAATCTACACTTTTCTAGGGGTTGAACCTCGAATAAACTATCAGAAATTACTTTTGTCACTAGACACGGACCCACCCATAGCGAGCAGAGTTTACGAGCTACACCAATCGTTGTGACGTCATAAAAAATATAACAATAGGAATTTATAGCTATCGGCCGACCTATCCTTTCTGTATTTTCTACCTGTAAATACTTCTCAGTTCTCTCTTGTCCAGTTCTCCAATTTTTGTCAAGGCACTCCAATAACTCTGAAAAATTCATATGTTTAATTTTCGAGCGGGTTAACGGATCAAATGAGTCAAGCGGAAGCTTAGGGTTTCGTAGAAACATCTTAAAATACGGGGAACATCCTAACCTCCGATTGAAAGAAGTGTTCATACAAAATTGTGTAGCTTTAAGTTTATAAGCCCAATCTCCATCTTGAAAACGTAAATCAGTCTTAAGAAACGAATACACCGATTGGTTGTATCTTTCACTGTAATTCGAATTTGCTGATCTTGGAGGGATAAAAATTTGTTCAATTCCCAACCTTAAACAAACTTCCCTAAAAACTTTTGATTTGAAACTTTGTGCATTGTCAGTCCTGATTCTCTCGCATAGTCCCCAAACAGAAAATAAATTAAACTTCAAACATTCAATAATTGTTTCAGCTTTAACATCCTCAATAGCAAACAACCACACATATCTAGTACAACTGTCAACTACTATTAAAATATGTTTACAAATGACTCCATTATATTCACACTCATTCAAAGGACCTAAAGCATCTATGGCCAACTCTGCCATAGCTTCCCCAGCCAAAGGAGAAAATTCTATATTATGATTATGTTTTGGTTTTTTACGTCTATTCAAACAAATGACACAATTTGCAACTGCCGCCGCTACATATTTAGACACATAGGGAAAAATGAAGTGACGATTAATCCTGCTCAAAGTTTCCAAATATCCCCTATGTCCCGCTGTAACATCTGCATGAGCTAACAAGAAAACTTTATTGTACATTCCAATAGGTACCACTACCCGTTCAATAAATTGAAATTCTTTCTGGAGCCGCATAGGTGAAGTCAAGATAATTAAACCATCTTTATAACTCAAATGTTCAAAAAATCTTAATATTTGTTTACCACGATAAGGCATTTGAGACAATTCTCTGGACGTAGGTTTGACATTATTTACAATAAATTTCCTCACCTCAACTAAAACAGGATCCTTCTCCAGGCTACGACTAAATTCTCTCGCCTTCAATCTGGATGATATTTGACTGGCCGTCTCTGCTCCAATTCCTGCAATAAGACATAATTTAGGATCTTCCAATTGATATACAGTATCCAATATTAACTCTCCTTGTTCGTCTGTCGATAATTTAGATATCCTATCTTTACTATCCTTTAATGCAGTACGTGACAATATATCAACATTAGTATGCATCTTGCCCTGCCTATGTACAACCTCATAACTGAAGGTGGATAAAAAGTTTATCCACCTTATGGTGAGACCAACAAAATATCCGTTCTGCCTCCAAGTAGATAGATGTTTCAGTGCAGCTGAATCAGTTCTCACGATAAACTTCTTGTGTCTCAAATAACATTCAAATCTTTCAACAGCATTTACTAATGCACATAATTCTCCTTTATGCGCTGCATAATTGGCTTCATGAGTTGAACAAACACGTGACCAACACGATATCATCTTCTCTTGTCCATTTTGTTTTTGACTTAACACCGCAGACATAGCTGTAGATGACCAATCTGTATCCAACACAAAAGGTTCAGCCTCCATCCTCCAATCCGGGAACGATTTACTTATTTCTTCACAGAACAATTCTCTAGTCTTTGTAAAGGCTTCCATACTTTTTTCATCCCATTCTATTTTACTACTGTTTCTGAATTTGTTCAATGGTGCCGTAGTATCAGAAAAATTCTTGAAATATGAACCATAATAATTTATGAAACCAGTAAATCTTTGAATATCTTTACCTGTTTCAGGTACTGGCCAATTCTTAATCTTTTCAATATATGCTTGGTCCATAAATATGCCTTCTGCATTTATAATATGGCCCAGAAATTTCACTTCCTCTGCAAACAATGTACATTTTCCAAGATTAATCTTGAGGCCTGCTTCACAGAATGTTCGTAGTAGAGTATTCAAATGCTCCAGATGTTCCTCTACATTCATACTATATACAAGAACATCGTCCAAATAAACTAGGCAAAATGCCCTTAATTCAGGACTCAAATCCATTACTCTATCCATCAACTTTACAAATGCACTTGGAGCATTGGTCAATCCGAACGGAAGCCTCTTGAAGCAATATTGCCGTCCATTAGAACAAAATGCTGTATATTTCCTGACAGATTCCTTCAAGTGCATTGAATTATACGCTGAAGTAAGGTCAATAGACGTAAAAATCTTCTTTCCTCCAAGTTTGTCAAATAGCTCACCAATATTAGGCAAAGGGTAACAGATCTTCTCAGTTATCTCATTTAACGAGCGGTAGTCCAGGACAAAACGGACTTTCACCTCGTTAGTATTTCCAACCTTCTTCTTAACAGCAAAAATTCCAGAATTAAACGGTGAATTACATTCTTCTATCACATCTGTTTCCAACCATAAATCAATCTGTTCTTTTAGTTTCTCTGCATGATGAGGATTGAGTCTAATCATCCTATTTTTGAAAGGTTGAGCTCCAGGAACCAACTGAATATCATACTCCTCCAAAGTACAAGATCCAATATCCGTAGGGTCAATCGATAACGCCTTGAAATTCTTTAAAAACAAACCAACTATTCTTCCTTTCAAAGAAACATTATCTTTTAAAAACGGAACTTTATCCAACTTCAATTTATCTTTAATAAAACGAATCTTCTTTAATGTTGTTGACACATCTTCTTTAACTCTGTTCTCTTGCAACATTGCTATCTTCTCCGCCAAAAACAAATTTCCAACCAAAGTACCAGCAGGAACAGATTTCTTGACAGTTTCAAAATTCGTGATTTTAGTCATAATTTTACCGTTCTTCCCCACCTCAGTAATTCCTTCGTTTATCAACAAGTTGTTTCGGCTACAGTAACCTTGTCTAGGAGCTATATAACACAACTGTCCTTCAGGCATATTTCCCTTAGTTGAAACTTCTACCACCACTGTACTTAATGCAGGAATTTCTATTCGATTTTTCAATGAGCAAATCCATTTTTGGTCTTGTAATTCAGCCACATTAATCTCAGGTTTCTTAGTTCTTGCTTTCTCCATTTTCTCCAAAACCGTATGAACCAAATTCTTCACTACAATTTTCCGTTTAGCTACTAAATTCACACTGATTCCATGCATCTCAATCCTGTTGCCGTCTGGCAAATATCGTCTTCACGTTATTTTTGTTCAGCCAATAACTGCCTAGGTTCATAGGTACAGTCATGCCGGAAATAACAAAGCAATCTTCTTGAAAACTGTGACCTCCAATCTGAAATTCAACATTCCGAACAACACCATCAATCTTGATGCTGGAACCCTGCACGCCTGTTGCTTTCGAATCCGTTTCTTCAATCACACAATCAAGCTTTCTAGCCAACACTTGAGATATCAGGCAGCCTCTTGCATTGCCGCTATCAATTAAGGTCAGGATTTCCATGCCACCAATCTTCGTTGGAACATAGACTTCAGCCGCTCCAGCCGCCATCTCAGAATCTTCATGAAACTTATAAAACAGCTATCTAACTAACACCAGCAGTTATGAGGTTGTAACTATCCAATTGTCTATCAAATAACTATCTATCTGTCTACAACAAATAACAAAATAACGGAATAAAACAATTCACTCACCGACAATATTTCATCCACCAACAGAAACGTCCAAAATATCTCTTAATCCACAATCAACAAAACTTCTCTCCGGCCAACAGAAATATCCCAAACTATTTGTTAATCCACAATCAGTAAAACTTCTCTCCGACCAATCTAAAATATTACAAACTTTTAGATGCCAATTGATGGATAAATCACTGTACATAAGAATTAATATCGATATTAATATATATATATAACAAATTTTACAAGAATATTTTTCGAACAGCAATATATATATATAATGGTAATCAAATATTAACAACATGAAACAAAATCTTAACAACTCACCATCAAATAAATAATGATGACAGTATCTCCCAATCACCACAAACACTCTTCTCAGCCAATCTAAAATAAAATACAATTATTTTAGATGCCATAAATAAATGTTTTCACTGAACAAATAAACTTGTAACACAATAAAAGAAGTTGTATTAAGAAATATGACATGATCAAATATTATCAATCACCAAGCAAATTAATCTTTCCAAATACCATAAGTTCAATTCTTTTGTAATTCAATAAAATATTACCTAACAAAACTATTATTGTCAGATTAAAACTGAGATGTATAAAAGGTTTAAAAGTCGAAATTCAACTAACTATATATCTCAATACCTGAGAGCACCTTCTTGCACAGCTTTGCTTCTCTGCGCAGCTCAACTTTCTGCGCATGGCGCACTCCACGCCCGATAATCATTGCAGCTACCTCTATACACCACCCCATTTTGCGCATACCAGCTCTGAGAGGTAGTGCAATCTTCGTTGCAAATATGTTCACTCCCCCTTTCTCCTCCAACAAAAGAGACAGCTCCACCATATTTGTGCATACCAGCTCCGAGAGACAACCCCTCCCTTCCTTCATAGAAAGAGACTACTCCACGATAATATCTAATGCATTATAACAATTTTGCTTCATGAAATTCTAAACTTCATAAAAAATTTTGCTGAATCAACTTTACTAAATCGCAATATAATTGTTTTAAAATCGAATACTTTAAATCACAATAACTGACTCAACTTTTAAAACAATTTTCCACATTTCATCAAAATTTAATACTTTTCAACTATCCAATTTCACATTTTTATCAAATTTAATTCAATTTAAAATTCAATTTAATATTTTTCAATAGCAATCTTACAAAATTGTATTCCTAATTTGTTTTTCATTTTCACTTTTTATTATTCTTATCTCTGTTTTATTATTCTTATCTCTGTTAGACTCCACAACAGTCTGAAACAAAAATGAATTTTCCTAATTTCAACAAAACATAATCAAAAACTAAATTAATTATTTTGATCTCCATTATAACATAATCTCATAATTTCATATACGCTTATAAACAATATGTTATCTTTTCATAATTCAAAATAAACCATCAAAATATCAAAATAAGTTATCACAAAATTAGAGTTGCTTCGTTCACTCTTTATCATTAATTTTGTTTTGTTGTTGTTTATTTACAATGCGCATAAATCAAAACAATGCCGCGTAACAAGTAGAAAATGGAATAAGGTTTTATGATTATAATACATACAAAACATTAAAACCATAAAATGTCATCTATAATAGCATTATTCCATGCCTCGACCTCTGCTACAAGATCGTCCTCATAATCACTTGTCCCTAAACCATCGACATGCGCCACTTCCTTCGTATCCTCCCCTTCTTTCACCTCTCCTTCAATTTCACCAACCAATTTCTTTTTATCAATAATATTTTCATTCTTTTTAAAACTCTTTTGCCCCGTCTTATAAGGAACAAAAGGCTTGTTTCCCCATCGCAAAAAGTATTTTCCCTTAGGTTTAGGCAACTTTTTATCTCTAATATCAAAGCAATCCCTCATCATGTGACCTTTTCTGTTGCAATAATAACAAATAAAACCACCTTGAATTGCGCCAATTAAAGGAATAAGTTCAGCTGGTCCACCAAATTCATCGGCTAAATCAATTTCACATTGATTTATTTCATATGACAAATTATCTTCATCACTAACCTGATCAATAGTTACAGGATTTGACTTGGAACCAACGCCTCCAACCATCGTTTTAGCCAAAGCCATCTGGTTTGTTGTACATCCTCTAGCCATTGACCCTGAAATTTGATTAAATTGTAGCCCTTTAACAATCAATTGTGCTTTAACTATTAACTCTGTCCGAAACTTCGTTATCATTCGCACTTGTCCGTCACGCTCCAAATCCAACGCAAATTGACGCATCTGATTAGCCAAAAGTGGAGATAAAACCACATTACACACTTGAGAATAGAAATCCATGAACATATCATCAGTTGGTTTCGGATACGCACGTTTCCAGAAAGATAGTATCTTATCAAAAAATGCATCAATCTTATCATTCTCATGTTGCTTAACACTCAAATACGCATCTTTACACACATTTTTCATGTCGGGTGGTAAAAATGTCTCTCGCATCTTACACAAGTACCCCTTTAATGTTAATTGTCTATTCTCCATATCAGCAGGTTTTAGTGTATAACCACAAGCGGTTCTTACACCCACACATTTATCAAACAAAATTTCCTTACACACTTGATGATTAGTCATATGATAACGTCTAGTAGTCATCCAAAATCTCTCCAAATAATCATCAAAGAAAATCACATCATCGTCAACCGCAAATTCAGGCGCATTTTTTCTGAACTGATCATCAAGTTTAGCACACGTTTCATTGTACCTATGCACATTCTCCTCCCCCTGCGAAACATACAGAGATCTATCTGGTACATAAACAAGAGATTTACACCAACTAACCTGCGAATCACTCAGTCCAGCTTCAAAAAAATTGAGCGTATTAAAATCCTCCGCATCAACCTCAGAAAGGGCTGGCCACCACATGAGAACTCCATTGTAGATATTATCCACAGCATCAACCCTAGACAATTCCCAAAGTTTTATGATCTTATCTTCATTTCCCTGCATACCACCAAAAATAGGCCGAGAACCACCAGCAAACAGTTTAGGCTTCTCTTCTGATCCTCCAAATCCTCCAGATCCACCAGCCGTCCTCTGCCACGGCATAGAGTTATTTAAACCATTCTGCTGGTTATTCGACCCATTCTGCTGGGTATTCTGCTGGTTATTCGACCCATTCTGCTGGGTATTCGAACCATTCTGCTGGTCATTCAAACTATTCCGCTGGGCAATCTTTTCAAGAATTCGCTGCTGGCCAGTCATAAACTCATCCACAACGGTCACATTCTCAGTCTTGATATCATTATCAACACTAGGCTCCACCACCTTATTAAGACGATCTTCTAAATCGTCCATCCACGTAGCCAGTCCAGTAACCGCAGCAACATTAGTATCAACATTATCCGTCAACTCTTGAATTTTCGTCTCCAGTGGCGCTATACGCCCACCCAGCTCCGCCGCCACATTATCAATTTTAGTCCCAATAGCATGAATCTCATTCTTGACCGTACCCCAAAAAGTAATCATGTACTCATCCTTCTCCACCTGAGACATCTTCCTCCATTCAGAAATGTCCATCCTGGTCACTACAAATATCCTGAACAAAAACCAAAAGCAAAGAAATAATACAATTAAAAGAAAATCTGAGCTATAGATTCGTACTACACTACTGCGCCAAAATGACGTGTAGTAATAGCAAGAACAAACAGCTAAATATTCTTATAAAGTGTATTAATTCAAGACAAGATTAACATACAATAATAATATTAAACTTTAAGGCAACTATTCACTTTTATGTTCGTGTCGTGTTGCAGAGCAATGTCTTGCTCCGAAACGGTTGACACAAGAACTAAAAGCTAAACTATAAAATACATGCATTGCTCTTAAGTCAGGAAGAAAGGGACTATACATCACAATTATAGGAATTTGAAGTTTATTTTCATTTAAATTTATTTAGTTTTTCTAGAAAGGCTCTCTATTTTTCTTGATTCATTTTAAAAATTATCAACTCAATAAAGCAAATTTTTAAAAATAAGTTCTTAAATACATTTTAAGATATTCAATTATGAAAAGGTTAATTCAAACTTAGTTCAAGAAAAAAAATGGTTTTGTTAATCTATATTACAAAGTAGCTTGATGTATGTCCGTACGTCTGTCTATCCCTTAAGATCTAAGTAACCACTGAACCGATCGGATTCTACTCTTTAGGGTATATACCTAATGGTCCTGTGGTGGTTTTAAGCTATTTTCTAGGGGGTTGAGACACCCCCAACACCCTCTAAAATAAAAAAAATCCCCGCCTCATTTTTTTTAAAGAATTTGCTGAAGATTTCCTTGGTCGTTTTACGAATTTCGCCTTAATTTTTTTTTTGAATCACCTCTTGGGGCTAAGCCCCTAGAGGCTAGGGGCGAAGTAATAGTAATAAAGTAACAGTTTGTACCTTACCTTGATGATCATTACATCATGAAACTAGCAAAAACATTTTGTATCCATACAATTTATTTATTTTCACGTAGACACAAAAAATGAATTGACTTCTGGATTTAGTTTTTTGTCAATGAATGGAGTTTCTACAATTTTACACAAAAAAATAGTTTAACTTTACCTTATATTATGAGTATTTGAACAAAAAAAAAACTCTGTTCGCCTCAGTTATTCAATGGCAGAATTAAGGTTAAATACTCAGTGGAATCATCACAAACATACAATTTCTGTCTAGAACACATAGCAGCCAAAGTGAATTGTGTATAATATTTACCCTATGAAAACTTAACAGCAGTATGAGGACGCTCATGTCGTGTTTTTATCCTTCCTGGATGCCTTTTATCTATTCACTCATTTTTACACAATACCAGATATTCAAATTTATTTATCCTTTTGCCAAAATGCTTTAAAGCTTTTTTCATTTACATGGCAAGAAAGGGAGGCAGGTTGAAAAAGAACAAAATAATGTACAAAATTTTATATCATTTAATAAAAAAAAGTAACAGCATATACATATGACTGTTTATCAGTCTTTATGTTTGGAAAATTTCGCTGACTGCTAACCCGAAAATGTTCTCCTGTACAGTAAAGCTTCTTTAGAGTCTGTGGATGGTTTATAATTATTTATAACAAAATAGAAGAAGTTAATTTTTTTATAATCAGTATAACAAAAATACAATATTATTCTTTTTCTATGTTACACTTTAAAAAAAAAGTTTAAATTATATGCTGTAGTAAGAGGGTCAAAATAACACTCCTCTATAAAACATTTATTATGATAGGGTTTTACACACCCTCCTTGGTAATTTTCAATCTAGATACTTTCAGAGGTAGGAATTCATTTTTTTTGCTTTTTAATGTTCTTTGACAAACACTACTTACCCCCCCCCCCCCCCAACCCTCTTATTGAAGCAATGCATACCTATTAGTCTTCATCCTGATTGGTGGAGTGTTGAAAAACCTTTGTGGAAATTGGTGGGATAATTGAAGTATTTAAGTTGAAATACCTTTGGTGGGGAAGGATGTAAATTCCCACCCTACAAAAAGTAGAGGGACAAAGTGACTAAAAATCAGCCACGTGACGTTATAAAAATGAGGCAGATTAGAGGAGAAGTGTTACAGAAAACCCCTTAGAAAGAGATGATTAATCACTCATTTTTATGACGTCACATGGCTAATTTTTGAGTCACTTTGTCCCTCTACAAAAAAAAAACAATCTCGGGGAACATCCCTGTTTAATATCAACACCTTTTTAAAAGCGAAGCTTTTCTATAATTATTAAAAGCGAATCTTTTCTATAATTATTAAAAGCGAATCTTTTCTATAATTAGGGTCGGTCCGTCCGTACGTCCGTCCGTCCGAGATAGTTAGCTTTTATTCGTTAATTTAGGCATGTTAGAATTATCCTATTGATTTCAAACTTTGCATGGTGATTTCTGTAGTAGTTAGGTACGATTTAGAAAGCGTAGCAACTCTATAATCGTTACCAGAATGTCCGTACGTCCATTTTAAACATGTTGATTTTTTTACTTTTTTAATAACAATTTTTTATGTGATAAAATCATCAGATTGATCTGATTTTTTGATTACTGATTCCTATTACAAGAAGGTACAATATTATGAGCGAAGCATCTCTATAATCAAGTATTAAAATGTCAGTATGTCCTAAAACAGAATTATGTATTTAAGAAGTTTTGCAACAAATTTACGTATAATTTTGTCACTCCTTATATTTTCATATTTTGTATATTCAGTTCTGACACTCAACAAAAGTTAATGTTCGTCTGTCATATCGTTTCAGAGCTTCGCTTTTATGGATGTTGTCATCCTTGTTTTAAAAGATTTTAGTGATTTTTTTTAACAGTGAATAAAAAATAAATATGTAGAAGCATAATGTAAAAATCCCATATACATACATTGTACTAAGATAAAAAGTATAAATAATCATTACTAGATTTTATCAGCTTTGTAAATGTTCTTCTTATCTGTGATACATTAGCATCATGCCCCATTTAGAAAAAAAGCAAGGATGAAAACGACCATAATTAGCAAATTAATATGAAATAGTACCTTCTTTACATTGCTTAGATGGGGAATCCTCAAAAAGAATTTCTGAAGTCTACTAAACATTGATGTAAATTATTGTATAGAAGTACAAAATTAGGCATTATATTGTAATCTAGTGGCTACGCCCCTAGAAGCCTCTATGGACACTTAAAATGGGGGAAATGGGTTTGAAGTCGACCCGCATCCCATTTTCAATTCAGCTGTTAGCATATAGGCAGACTCACAGATAGACATCCTGTTATTTTCCAATAAGAATTGTCAATAGCTATTCCGTTCAAAGCGTTATAGGCGGACAAACGGCCAAAGCAGGTAATTAATCTGTAACTTATATATTAGGGGAATCTTTACAACTATAGTACTTGAAAAACATATTGTGTCTAACATACAGACAGACCAGCGAACATCTGAAAGTATATAGTAGTTTTGCAACAAAAAAGAAAATACGGTACTTGCTTACATGTGGTAGACTGGAGCACCGAAACCCCCCCCCCCCCCCGCTTAGTTTTGACAAAAATCAAAAATAAGGGGGGGGGTAGTTTTTTAATGTCTGGAAAACGGCAAGGAGGAAAAAAGCTCAGCAAGGCAAAGACTTAACCCCCCCCCCCCCCTTAATTTTGAAGAAAATCAAAAATAAGGGGGGGGTAGTTTTTTCACTGTACAACACGCCAGAAAGTTGAGTGAGGTAAATCAAGAAAAACCAGTATACCAGAGGGGAAACCTTATTACAGGGACATTCATGTTTTGGGGCATAATTTCCTTATTTATTGACTGATTTTAGTAATTGATGTATCCCTGAACAGAAAATGAAAATAAGGAGGAGGGGGGCCAGTAAAAGGTTTTAATTTTGCGCGGGAAACCTTATTACAGGGACATTCATGTTTTGGGGCATAATTTCCTTATTTATTGACTGATTTTAGTAATTGATGTATCCCTGAACAGAAAATGAAAATGAGGAGGAGGGGGGCCAGTAAAAGGTTTTAATTTTGCGCAAAATTAAAACCTTTTACTGGCCCCCCTCCTCCTTATTTTCATTTTCTTTTCAGGGATACATCAATTACTAAAATCAGTCAATAAATAAGGAAATTATGCCCCAAAACATGAATATCCCTGTAATAAGGTTTCCCCTCTGGTATACTGGATTTACTTGATTTACCTCACTCAACTTTCTGGCGTGTTGTACAGTGAAAAAACTACCCCCCCTCCCTTATTTTTGATTTTCTTCAAAATTAAGGGGGGGGTTAAAAACTACCCCCCCCCTTATTTTTGATTTTTGTCAAAACTAAGCGGGGGGGGGGGGTTTCGGTGCTCCGGTCTTCACATGTAAGCAAGCACCGAAAATACTTTTTTTTACATAAACACACTAATATCTAAAGCTTCGCCGCTAACCTATATTTTTTAAAAGCATAGTTATTTTGTGACCTAGCAAGTTTTTTGGAACTAGTATGATGATGTACAAAATTTCCACTTTTAACTCCAACAATTTTATAATTAAATAGCATTTAATTATAAGATTTAATAAAAATCAAGTAATTTTACGGGGGGGGGGGGGGGGGGCGTTATGTCACTTTTTAATTACCACCCCTAATTTTGTGCTTAACTTAGTTGTGTTTTGAGTTTGGAGGAAAGGCATAAAAAATGTGATTTAGTATCTTTTAAGCTCCTTTAAGAAAACATTTGAATTTACCTGGATTTTGGATGGCTCCTGTGAAATAAAAAAATCCTAGAAAAGTTGTACATTTGTCCGTTTGAAAAGTCAGAAAACACTATCTATTACGCAATAAAGATAAGAGACAAAGAGCGTTTGGAGCTTCACTTCTTATGAATTTTGTCATCCTTGTTTTATTTTCACTTGCATCAAATATTTATCACACTTTACTTAAACAGATAAGAATATTTCAATTTAAGGATTAAGACGGATATACGAATAGAAGGTCTTTTACTTAACTTTAAAAACAGCTGCTAGCTGAACACAGGCACAACCTACATTAATACAATAATTGTATATTTCAAATATAAACAACGAGAACTAGCGCGGATAAAGAAAATGCGCTTAAAATTAGTATCTTTACAAGATATGCACACTTTATGTGCATTATAAAAGTTTGTATATTGAATGCCATTTTTAGTGTAACTTTCTCGTATGGCTTTGAAACCGATTAAAACAGCAAAACTGAAAAATCTTATTACAGAATCTTATTACAGACAATTTTCAAAGAATATTAAAATCAAGATAATGAAATCAATACCAGGTTTGTTAGCCCTGGGGGCTATCAAAACTGGTTTTAATCTTATAATTTTTCATTTTGCGGAAAGCTGTCTATAACACAATGCGATAAATAACTATTCTTCGTATGTTGAACATGATCTTAATTTTGTAAATAATAAGATAAGCTATTTAAAAATGAATAAAAACAAAACAGTCACATTAAGATGTTACTCAAATTAAGTATTCTGTTGGGTAAGTAAATTAATCCGTTTTTATCATTTTGTTATTTGAGAGATTTAAAGAAGCATTAAACTGAATCGATATTTTTTTTAGTTGTGGTTGCGAAAACCAATGGCATATCCGAATATGCATCCAGCTTAGGTAATCATTTTTGGCAATTTCTACAATTTACTTTTCATCCGAAAGTGATTTTCTCGGCTGCATGGAAGGTTTCGTGATTTTCTATTATTTATCTGTATTCTATTTTATGCCATAGGGCCTAGTTTATATTCTCTGTTTTTATAGCCACTAAATATTTGCTCTATAATCCACTTTGGCAATAATATTAAGGAAGACGACTTCTTGAGTTTACCCCTTTTTAAAAGCATAGCTTTTCTATAATTAGGGTTGGTCGTTAGGTCCGTAACGGTAAGCTCTTTTTATTAAATTAGACATGTTAGAATTTTCCTATCGATTTCAAACTTTGCATACTGATTCCTATACAAGTAAAGTACAATTAGAAAAGCCTAGCAAATCTATAATTGTTACCAAACTCATAAATGTATATTCTGATTATGTAAGAATCAGTTTGGACACTCTACAAGTTTTCATTTTCGGTTGTTTTATCATTTCAGAGCTTTGCTTTTATGGATGTTGTCATCCTTTTTACACTATAAATACTTAGATTTTAAAACTTACCAGAAAAATATGTGGGACTTCTTTTATACCACCAAAGTAAATCAGAAGTTATTCAACGTATTAAGCAAACCAACTTGTGGAAACCTAACTTAGTTATAAAGTAGATGCACAATTCTAAAATATAAGTCTAGTACAGAAAAAGAAAAATTAAAAATAAGAGGGGGGAGGGGGGGTTGTGTGTTTGTTTGTTACTTTAAATCAGGATAAGTTAGGTTAAATTGGGTACTGGTTAGGGATCTTGGACAAAGTAGCTTCGGACAAAGTAGTTTCGGGCAAAGTAGCTTCGGACAAAGTAGCTTCAGGACAAAGTAGCTTCAGGACAAAGTAGCTTCAGGACAAAGTAGCTTCCGGGCAAAGTAGCTTCCTAAGAAAAGTAGCCTCCAATGTTAATAAAGGTCATGGCCGCAGCGCTCGGCCCCCTGGCCTGCCTAGCCGCGGGCGCTCGGCCCCCTAGCCTATAACCTAACCTGACCAAAAAAATTGTAAAAACATTATTAAAACTTGTAAAAACAATATAAAAATTGTAAAAATCTATTAACCACTTTTTGCAAATCCACAAAATTCTAAACCACCTATGTATTATCAGTTGATAATATTTTTCTTAAATAAATGTTCTGAGGCTAACGTAGGTTAGGTTAGGTTATAGGCTAGGGAGCCGAGCGCCCGCGGCTAGGCAGGCCAGGGGGCTGAGCGCTGCGGCCATATTAGAGACTATTTTTCTTAGGAAGCTACTTTTCTTAAGTAAATGTCCTGAAGCTACTTTGTCCTGAAGCTACTTTGTCCTGAAGCTACTTTGTCCGAAGCTACTTTGTCCGAAGCTACTTTGTCCAAGATCCCTGGTTAGCCCCACAGGGTTAGGGCATCGCAGAAATATGCATGTAAGGTTAATACCACCGCTGTTGCTGTGCTACTAATGCAAATAATTGTACTTGTCTAGTTGAGACCTGGGCCCCACTGGTATGGCTACACTCTCAGGAACCTTTCTATCCTTCCTCTGTTCAGTTCCACCTTAACTATACCATGGTACACATATAGATAGATAGATAGATAGATAGATATACCTGGGCCCCGCTGGTATGGCTACACTTACAGGAACCTTTCTATCCTTCCTCTGTTCAGTTTCATCTTAACTATACCATGGTATACATATAGATAGATAGATAGATAGAAACATAGATAGATAGATAGATATACAGATAGACCTGGGCCTCGCTGGTATGACTACACACGGCTGGTTTTTTATTAAATGAATAAGTTAGGGTACAATGTTTGGCACTTTCGATATAAGTAAATGATAATGAAAAACCCATAGAATACGATAATACCTTCAGAAAAATCGATAAAAATAGTTTTCATACTAAATTTTGATTTTTAAATTTTTTTTCTTAAATGTCATAGCAGAAGATGCAAAATGTCGTCTTAGTTTTTGAGGGTTTTCATATTCTCTGAAATCTAAATTATCAAAATATTTTTTTTGGTAAATGATTATATGATATATGTCAAACATTTTATCAGAAAAAAAATATTTAAAATTATAAAGTAGAAACCTGAATAATTTTTCTTGTGGAAATACTTTTCTTTAATTTTGATAAACATATGTCTGCTAGCATGAAGATGTTTGTACTGCCAATACACGTTGGGTTTTATTTAAAGAATTTCTTTAAAATGTTGTTTTTTTACCTTGTATACCAATAACGCAAATTGCTATCAGAAAACCCCCGTACCCCCCAATCGACCAAGACTTGCCTACGGCCCGATCTTTTAGGATTGCTTTGTAATTCACATTTTTGAAAGTCTTTCAACAGTATACACAGCAAATGCTCTCTTTTTTAACTAACTTTCCGAATAATATACCTAAAGCATTTGAATTAACAAAGGATATGCTAATATTTTTACCATTCAAGTTTATTTAATATTCTAACAAATAGTGCAACCCTCCAAGTTATGGCTACTTTTCATGAACATATGATCTAAAGAATAAGCTCTGACGCAATGTCATATAAGGATATTATAATATTCATTAAAAAAATTGTTATTTTTGCATATATGTTACATTTTACAGTATTTTGTGGCTCAAAAGAAAGACAATTAAAATTTATTTCATATTATATAGTTTAAATTGCATAAGATAACCTAGAAATAGTAAAAAAGTCCCTTTCTTTTTTTGTCGTAAAACAGAAATTAACAAAGATTTTTATTAAAAAACACCTTAGTGTAAAAATTAAAAATTTTAAATATGGTCACAAAAAGATTCAATTAGTTTATTAAATGTTTCATTTTCAGCAAATTACGATTAATCTCTATTACAAAGAATAAAGTGTAAAAAGATATTCTCGTTATAATTTTAAGCAACTTAAAATGCATTTTAATACCTTTTAATGATTTATTTTTTAAAACATCATTTTATAAAATGTTATTGATTTTTAAAGTTATATATTAGAATGATTTTAAATTTTGTTAACAGTTTGTTTTAAATGTAGAAAATTGGTAATTCTAAACATTCAAAAAATGATTTTATTAAATTTTCATCACTTAAATTGCATGTTTGATGAAATTTTCAACTGATAATTCAAGAAAAATCGTTTAAGTTTTATTATATTTTACTTTGAAATGTTAAAAAATATAATTATTGTCAAAAATGTGGAAGTTATACTTTCCTCAAAAAAAGACCTAAAACATGCAAATTAACACGTGTAATGAGATTTCTTTTCTTTCAGGTTTAATTTTAAGTAATTATTGATATTTTTTGTAAAAAGGATTTTATATAAAAAGTTTTAAAACTCGAGTTATGTAGTGGTTCTAAAAAAGGTTGCAAATTTATGCAATTTTCTTGCAAAAAAAATTTTCTAGGATTTTAAAAATAGCATAGGGTGTTATTAGACGTACTTACAGATACAATTGCTAAGTCATTTTGGCCAAACACTAAAATAAAGTTTTGACATCTGAGGGACCATACACTTACAGGAACCTTTCTATCCTTCCTCTGTTCAGTTTCATCTTAGCTATACTATGGTATACATATAGAATAGATATATAGATAGACATGAGCCCACTGGTATGGCTACACTCACAGGAACCTTTTTATCCTACCTCTGTTCAGTTTCATCTTAACTATACCATGGTATACAATATAGATAGATAGATACATAGATAGATAGATCGATAGATAGATAGATCGATCGATCGATAGATAGATAGATAGATAGATAGATAGATAGATAGATAGATAGATATATATATAGATAGATAGATAGATAGATAGATAGATAGATAGATAGATAGATAGATAGATAGATAGATAGATAGATAGATAGATAGATAGATAGATAGATAGATAGATAGATAGATAGATAGATAGATAGATAGATAGATAGATAGATAGATAGATAGATAGATAGATAGATAGATAGATAGATAGATAGATAGATAGATAGATAGACAGATAGATAGATAGATAGATAGATAGATAGATAGATAGATAGATAGATAGATAGATAGATAGATAGATAGACAGATAGATAGATAGATAGATAGATAGATAGATAGATAGATAGATAGATAGATAGATAGATAGATAGATAGATAGATAGATAGATAGATAGATAGATAGATAGATAGATAGATAGATAGATAGATAGATAGATAGATAGATAGATAGATAGATAGATAGATAGATAGATAGATAGATAGATAGATAGATAGATAGATAGATAGATAGATAGATAGATAGATAGATAGATAGATAGATAGATAGATAGATAGATAGATAGATAGATAGATAGATAGATAGATAGATAGATAGATAGATAGATAGATAGATAGATAGATAGATAGATAGATAGATAGATAGATAGATAGATAGATAGATAGATAGATAGATAGATAGATAGATAGATAGATAGATAGATAGATAGATAGATAGATAGATAGATAAATAGATAGATAGATAGATAGATAGATAGATAGATAGACAGATAGATAGATAGATAGATAGATAGATAGATAGATAGATAGATAGATAGATAGATAGATAGATAGATAGACAGATAGATAGATAGATAGATAGATAGATAGATAGATAGATAGATAGATAGATAGATAGATAGATAGATAGATAGATAGATAGATAGATAGATAGATAGATAGATAGATAGATAGATAGATAGATAGATAGATAGATAGATAGATAGATAGATAGATAGATAGATAGATAGATAGATAGATAGATAGATAGATAGATAGATAGATAGATAGATAGATAGATAGATAGATAGATAGATAGATAGATAGATAGATAGATAGATAGATAGATAGATAGATAGATAGATAGATAGATAGATAGATAGATAGATAGATAGATAGATAGATAGATAGATAGATAGATAGATAGATAGATAGATAGATAGATAGATAGATAGATAAATAGATAGATAGATAGATACATGAATAAATAGATAGTTTTAGGAGGATGCGTCATTGCGTACACCCTTCTTACCCCTTTAACTAACCGGCCCAAAAACTGCCCTAGAACATTACTAAATTTACCTAATAAATGTGGCATTACTGTTAAGCCGTTTACGAGATTCATTAAAATAGATTTATGTCTAGGTAAATAATGAATATGATATAACTTTACAAGACCAACCAACTGCAGAATCAATACTTGTAGGTAACTTCTTAAATAAGTATTTTTGCTGGTATGATAACTAGTGAATTGTTAAAGTAGGATGTGGTTTCTGTACAGCCCCTACTTTCCTTTTTAATTTGCTTATTATCTTATTTTATACCTGAAACATCTTAAAAATATGTGTAATTTCTATTACTTTATTCAAATACTTTAAATAGTTATATTAAATTAGTTATAAACCTTTTCAGGACTTATAAAAAGCTACACTGTAAAGGAGAATCATATCGGTTTAGAGGGCCAAAAATCACTTAAACATTTTAAAATCATTTTATATAATCATTAATGAAACGTTTTAGGTGCAGAGACTGCTGATTATCATTTAAATACAAGGAAAAAATATTTTTATATGTTAGGTGGGGAAGTACGTTCCGGGGGGTGGGAGTAATAGAGAAAACACCCCTTACAAATTTACAAAATAATTGTATTTTTCTTCCGCTCTCCCAAATGACAAATCCAACCAATAATTTGTAGGTAAGATAACCCATTATGGTTTGTAGCTGTTTTTTTTTATTTTACTAGATTTTTCATTTTTATTTTGGCTTTGGTGCCAAAAAAATACATAGAAAATTTTAGTGGTTTTGGTGAGGGAATTTTAAGGATATAATGTAATTGTTGATCCTTTGCACAAATTAGTCAATAATTAAGTTTTTTGATCGCATTGTGATGGAAGGCTTTTTATATGTATTTAGAAGTTAAACTATATTTTTTACACTTTTAAAATATTTTGTCCCTAAAGAACAAATATGGAATGTGTAAACTGTTTTCAAGAATTTTTCAGGTACATTTTTAGGTTTTCATTAAAATTGAACATGCACAAGTTTTATTTCTAAAACCTTTGATGTACATTTTTGTTTTAGTAAAATAAAGTCATCTAGAAATGATTGCCTGTTAAAAATTTCATTATAAGTCAAACTACATTCAGACAGAAATTGTTTCGATTAAGGAAGGGAGGGAACATTGGACTGTAAATCTCATTGGTAATCAATCATATATAGCCTCGAATTTGGGTACTTTTGTCGAATTTTTATTGGTTGATTTCAAGATTGTTGTCTCAAATTTTTGAACCATCAATTTGATCTACAGAAGGTGTAATTTTTTGGGGGGGATTTATATCAATGTAACTCAGTCAACATTATCAGTCTATTTATTTTTAGTGGAGAGCCATTAGAAGCAGCTCCTGTTTATGCTTTTGTAAAGGAGTATAACAATTCTTGTGAAACAGTTGATGTGCAATATTCTTTCTTCTATCCTTTTAATTATGGAAAAGTAAGTATTTTTTATGATTTTGATAATGCTTAGGCAATAGTGTTCAAGGGAAATAAAACCTCAGTTGTCCAATAAACTAGGGTTTTAAATTCTCTCTCAAATAAACTCTTAATGTAGAGAAAAAAAGATAAGAAAACGGCCAACAAACTAATGTTCATCACCAATGATGATACCCCAAAAAACCTACTGTAGATGATAATTAGTGGTCAAAACAATTTAGCAATTAACCTAATGAACCAATCAAATCCATTAATAATCCCCAGAGTTGTTTAGCCAACTAATAAGAAAGTGTGATTATTAAACTTAGGGGACTAGTGTAATAAACAGTCCAATGCCCCCCTCCCTCCCTGGGAAAATGTTTGTGCTTTACTTCTACTAACCCCTCAAAAAATACAAAAAAAATGTTTTTTGTAAAAACTGCTTAAATCTTATTAAGGATGTATGTGTGGGTCTTGAAATTGGTGATAGCTGTCTTGGAGATCTTAGGTAACATAATTCATAGAGCTGACTTAAAATCAATACATTAAATGTTTGAAATTACAGACAATATATAAAGATTTCAATAAGTGTTTTAACAAGGTTGGCTATTATGATCTTTAGAAAACAAAAATTCAGATTACCTTCCTATGTTTCTAGATAGTTTGAATCATTGAACAATGAGAATCACAATAAATGATTCTTAAAACATTGCACAAAATTATACATTATACTTTTCTAGAACTTTTGGAAACCACATTGGAGACTGGGAACACATATCTGTCAGGTTAAACCAAATTATAGCATTACCTTTAAATGTTAAGGTTTTAATACTATACTAGCAAATATCTTAAATATATTTTACATGGTATATCAAAAATAAGGTTCCTCCATAAAATAGGAAAAAAATATGTTAATTATGCTTTTACCACTCTACTTTATGAACCATCTTTTAAATGTTTAAGAATTTTTGTTATGTCTTCATGTGTATGTTTAGAAAATGATAGATTAAATAAAAAAATGAAATAAAATCTCTTTCTAAAAAAAAAAATGGAATTATTGTAGAATTGAGAATGGAATAGCAACATTAGTACACCTGGATGTTCATAGTTTTGGAGCCACCTACAAATGGGATGGGTAAAATTATTAAGTTTTTTAAACAAGAAATAAATGTGAAATTTTTTACAATTTTAAGATTAGCTTTTTTAATTGTTAATTATGAATTAACACTTGAAATTACAATAGCATTTTTCACATTTTTTACATATTTAATATCTTCAATTTACTCTTTTTTAGAAGGGATAGATTTGAGTTTGTAGAAGGAGAACCTGTTAAACATAGAGAATATAATAGAGATGGAAAATTGTTAAGTGACTTCTTTAATAGTATTATTAAAAAGAGAAGAAGATTTGGTTAAGCCCAATCCTCTTCAATTTTGGTTTTAGTTATTATATTTCGAATCATTTTATTAAATTTATTGAATTTCACTGGTTTTGCTGAATAATAATAGGAATTATAAATAAATTGTATTCTATATATTTATTTATAGACAGAGGAAAAGAGTATTACTTTCATAATATTAGGCTTATAAAAAGATTTTAAATATTACATTCACTGTATAATTTTTCTTTATCTGTATATATAAAATTACCTCAAACTTGTGGTATATTTTAGATTTGGATATAATGTTTATTTTATTTAGTTTTATTACTGAAAGAGATGTGCCCTATCCAACCCATCTTGACCTAGAAGATGGTAGAATAGCTGTGTTTAGTGCAAATGGATCTCATGGTACTTGGGCTCAACCAGGTAAGGAATAATGATTGTTTATGAGTACTAACATCCTAATATTACATCCTTCTTTGTTACGTATAGCATAAAAAAATCCCCAATGCCTTAATCTAAAAGAATAGCCTAAATCCATCTATTGTTCTATAAAAGCTTCCCTAAATTGGAGAACTCAGTAGTTAATCAAATCTTAAGCTACAGACGACAAACCTGATTACTTCATGTAATAGGATTTATTATAGAATTCAAGTAATTGGAAATAAGACAGCTTAAGACAGTTTATATAACAATATAAACTTTGTATTAATAGTGTTTTATTTATCTATAGATAATTACAGTTATTTACCCACCTATATAAATTCAGGAAAGTTTACCTATCTGCATATTCTGACAGTTCATCTTGATGATTATACAGAGCGGGGAGTACAGTGGCAAACTTGGAATAATTTAGGTAAAAACCAAAATAAGAAACACTATTTCTAACCAACATTGAATTGATTGTATGAGTATTAAATAATTCTACAAATATCACAATTTAATAGTAATTATATAGGCTGTGTAAATGGATGTATTATTAATTGGATCTTACACCAGATTTTCATGTTTTTTAATAAAGTGAACTATGAAATGGGCTAAAATAACATCATCCCAATCTTTACCCCATCCTCTTTCCAACTACTGGATAAATGATCCGACCAATAATTGCAGGGGAAATTGCAAGTGCAACCTAAATTGACGACTTTTTGCATGAGTTAGAATTAGTAGCCACAATGATAATTATCATCTAATTAATGAATAACTGAACAGTTTCAAACTTCTAACTCAGTGTTATCATTTATTTGCTTTTTAGTTATCAATGATGTAGTTGATGATTTGAATACTTTTACAGGTTATATTACATCTCACAATTTTATATATATATACTAGCGGCTACGCCCCTAGAAGCCTCAAGGGGCACTTAAGGTGGGATGGGGAAAAGTTGACCCATCCCGTTTCAAATGTCAGTTTTAAAAAGTAAAGAAATTAATTTTTTTTATTGGGAAGGTGGAGATACCTTACCCTAGAATAGTTGAAAACCATACCTGGACCTATAAGAAACTCTACTTTAAAGGGGAACCATATCGGTTCAGCAGTTAGCAAGACTTTAATACAGACAAAAAAGCTTACTACTTTTTATAATAGGATTAATATTTTATACATAAATTGTTATAGTTAACTTCACCTATTAATGAAAGTTTTCGTATAATACATATGTGTATCCTTTAGGAGACAAATCATGGATTAATTTCCGAGGAAAATGGGGCAACACTTTTAAATTGGTAACTTTTTAATTTAATTTATAATTGTATTTTTTAATAAATTTATACCCTCACCTTTATGAACAAATTTTGCTTGCAGATCTAACCTAGCCTAAAATTATAACATGAGAAAGAAAACAAAATTGAACACAGTAAAAGTGTCTGACTGATTATGACGTAAAAAAAAATTAGCCAATGAGAGGCCATTATTGACCAATGTTACAATTTATAGTGACCTCTCATTGGCTAATTTTTTTTTTACGTCATAATCAGTCAGACACTTTTACTGTTTTCAACAAAATTACTTTTTTATCTTAAAGGGTTTCTTATGTTTTTTGTTCATTAATCTTTAATTAGGAATGTGATTTGGATCCAATTGTTGGTGAATGTGGTCTTGTTGGAGGTAAGAATACATCTTTGAAAAGAATTAACCTATTTTATAAATAGTTTAGGAATGTTAGTACATCACAGTAAAGTCAAATTTAATTTAGATTTAGGCATTTAAGAAAGATAAACAACTAAACTTAAAATTTAAAGGGTTATGCCTTACTCTTGCTGGATTTATTTTGATAAGTTTATCGAATTTTAAAATATGACTATTTAATTTTAGGACCAACTGGACCATACAAATACTTTCGTGGTAATTTTCCAGAACCTGAATGTTAAATAAATTGTTTGAGATTGTGCTAATAATAAATATGTAATATAACAGACAGAATAAACAGTTTAGATATTATCAATTGTATTTTTTTTATCAAATACATACAAACTATGTTAATTATTACAAATTAGATTAAAAATCAAGAAATGATTATGATTATTTACATCTATTTCCACAAACTGTGACACAAGCTCCATATGCAGCTACCTATAAAACAAATAATAGCATAAAGGAAAAGATTTCAAATATTTCACTCTTTAATGTACTCCATATTTTTGCTTTTCTTCAATTTTTATAAAAAAGTTTACAGTTTTTTTGTGTTCTAATTGTTATGTTTATTTAATTGTTATAATCAATTAATCAAGATAAGAAATACTCTTTAATCTTAGGGGGACAAAGTGACTTAAAAATCAGCCATGTGAAGTCATAAAAATGAGAGAGATGAGAGTGGAAGTGGGAAAGAAAATCACTAAAAAAGAGTTAGATAATTCCTTATTTTTATGACGTCACATGGCTGATTTATTTAGACTCTTTGTCCCCCTACCTTTAGTGATTTTAAAAATTTTCAATCTCATACCTTTTGGATTGGAATACATGCATCAATACAGGCATCCAGATTACCACCTGGGCAGGCAGAAGCATCTCCTCCAGAGCCACCTAGAATAGGTTGGTTCAGATATCTGCATAGTAATTTTAAAATTAGAGTAAAACACTAGAGGGGGAAGGGGTTTATAACTGAATGTCTCCATCCCAAGGACCTTGTGCCACCTCTCAATTGGGTCTTTGAAAATCAACCAAGAGTATTGGGAATATTAACACAGCCAAGTAGCAGAAAACAATTTGCTAGCATATGAAAAAAAGGTCCTTTGAAAATGAGGGGTATGTAGTTATATGGATATACATCTATACTATAGATCTGTTTTTTGAATCATTGAAGAATATTTAAACAATGATACAATTAAAGACAGCGTAAAGTGGCGCCAAAATAATGACATCATACGATAAAATAACCAATGAGAGGCAAGTATGAATTTTACCATTGGTCAATTACAGTGTATAATGGCCTCTCATTGGTCAACTTTATTGTATGACATCATTTTTTTGGTACCACTAAACGCTGTCTCATACAATTAGCCTGTAAAGAATTTCTTTAAACCTCACACAATTTAAATACTGAAGCTATCAATAAATCATGTTTGATGTGACTAAAATATTATGTTCGTTTAATCATTTAAATACATAAATATGTAAAGTATTAGATTCAAACTTAAAATTCTTAGAATACAAAACTTACCATTTTGTTTTCTGTTGTTAGTCTTGGATTGCTGATTTGTCTAAAATAAATGATATTTTATTTTCAGTAAGAAAATATCAATTAAGTCGTCTTCCTAGCAGCAGTTTGTCTTTTTCTCATCAATAGATATAACCTTTCAAACTTATGTTGTACACTTTAATTTTAGTTTTTCAAATCAGGGATGTAAGTAACCCATTTTTTGTAAATCAAGCATTAATAAGCTGAAATAACTTCTCAAATGCAACATGTCTCCTTTTCATGATCCAGGTAGAATAATAGGTATACAATAATATCAATCTTAGCTCATAGACAATAAAGCTAGAGGTTCTTGGATATCAAAACAGAAACCACAGGACAATATCAATATCTTTATAAAACACCAAATAAGACTTTTATTTTAGCAGATAATTATGATTCACCACTGAGAATCTCAAGCTTTAATTGTCCAGGAGCACTTCATGATTTTATACCTTTACAGACAGACATCATATCACTTAGTATAGGTATTAATTAGATGATTTGTTATTTGGCAGAGTTACCATAATATTTAACCCTACCCTGTTGCCTCCTCTTGTATTACCACCGCCATTAGAACCTGACTTTCTTTTGTTACCACCACTTGGTTTTCTTGAGTTTCCATTTTGTCTTTGGTTTCCTGATTTTCTCTGATTGTTTCCTGACCTTCGATTGTTACTAGCCTGAAACTTTGGACTTTAGCATTGAATTTCCCCTCCCAAATTCATCACACCATTCTTGTTTTATTACTCATTTACCTAATAGATAATTTTTTCACCATCACAAATGAAATGCTATAATACTTGTGCTGTTTCCAGTGTTATAATTGAGCTACAAAATGAATTTTGCCTCGCCTAAAGTAAAAAGAGAATTGCATCCTACCTTATGGCCACTATTTCCATTACTAGAAGCTCTGTTTCCAGATTTAGAACCACCACCATTGCCACTCTTTCTTCCCCCACCAGCAGCTGCTGATGACCTGGAGCCTCCAGATGATGAAGTTCCAGAGCCACCTGATTTCTTGTTTCCTGATTTTCTGATTGATGGATGTGGGTTATTTTTCCTGCAATCGTAGAGAAGATTTAAAGCACATGTTAAGTTTATATTGAAAACTATTACAACTTAAAAAATTAATGTTAAACTGTTTTTGCATGTAAGGTATCTACATTGATTTCTCACCTTGGGTTATTGTTGATAAAACCTTGAGGTTGGTCTTCATCCTCTACCTTATCATCATCAGGAATCTCTATCTGTGCTTCATCAAAAGGCAGTCTAAAAGTTAAAAATATCAATTCATAACAAGCTAAGTACAACTTTGGGTCAGCTCTTTTGTTTTTTATGAAGTTGGCCTGGTAATTTAAATCTTTAACCTCTTGTTTGGGATAATTCACAACCGCTTTTTTTATATTTTTATACTTTAAATCCCTTTGTTCCATTTCCACTTTTCAATAGCAGGAGTTTCAAATATAATTAGGAAAGATTGGGTGTCAACATAAATTAAGTTTGAATAATCCAACAAGTAAATTGAAAAAAATGTTAAGCTGACCTTCCACCATGGCAGAACCCAAGTTTGCTGCAGTAAGGAACTCTGGACGCACAGTCAGCACTTGTTACACATTGACCTGCCTTACCACCACCTGGAAATTGTTACTAAAAGTTATCCTATTATTTAAAGTACTAAGGCTTTTTTGTCTTGAAGCTTGAGATTTAAAAAAGTTCTGAACCAATTGAGTTCTCCTTATAAGGGAAGTTTCACATATTTCCATCCATGGATGGTTTTAAGCTATTTCACTTTTAGATTTAAGTCTTGGATGGTTTAAGGTTTTTTTTTCAATTTAAGAACATAGAGCCCCTTGGTGCTATGGGTGCAGCTACTAGTTTCCCTATTAAAGGAGTGAAACATTGAAAGATTTGTCTGTGTGTTTTGATAGTTCTTGATAATTGTTGAACTGACAGGGTCCTTCTTAACAATGTAACTTCTCATGTGTCCAAGAAAGGTGTAATTATATTTTGAGTGATGTAACCTCAAGTGCCCCTAGAGGCCTCTGGAGGCGTAGCCCCTAGTATTCAGAAAATATGTATGTTAAAATATATTATACCTGGAGCACTTGAACCTTGACTGGGACCATCAGATCCATAGATGGAGGTCCATTGACACCAACCCCACTTAGAACAAACATTCCCTACAATAAAATACGTTTTTAAAAGTAAAGTAGAGACTTTATTTTACATCTAATCAGAGGGGGGTATAGGCGTTAGGTTAAAAAAACCATACACCCATACATCCTGACACCCCTCTTCTTGTCTGTTATACACCGCCCTAAAGCTCACATCCCCCTAGATTTGAGATTAAAAGGTGTTCAAAACACAGACAGACATTCTTATACTTTTATTTAAGTATATATACTGTCCATTAATTCAAGTATTGCTATTAATTAAATATTATTCATATTTTGTACCTGTCACACAATCAGCTGTTGAGGTGCATTCTCCACCCCTTTTTAACCTTAAAGAAAAATCACATTACTGGTGGGAAAATGACATACAATTCTCATATATACTTTAGATAATTGAAAAACTGAAATTTTGTTTAAGTAAAACTGATTTTTTAATGTTTTCAAAAATGGATATAAAGGGGATAAATAAAGGAAGATTTTAGAAAATACGAATGACTAAAAATTAGTTATTGATCAAAAATAATTATGTTCAAAGTTTTAAGACAATATCATAGAAATAAATTACAAATCCTTTCAGACAAACCAACTGCGCTATTTAAGGAAAAAACTATCCTTGTTACAACCTGCTGAGTGTGTGAATATGGCTGGCATCCAGTCCGGCTTCTGGTTCAGGTAAACAGGACACATAACAGGACCTAAACAAGTCATTAAAAGACACTTTTGTAACCATAGCAACTCTTTCACTATCAATAAATATCTAATTAGGTCATCTTTATTCTCTAATTTTAAATAATATAGCAACAAAATTCTTTTTTGACTTATAAAGAATCATCTTTCTATTAGAATATCGCTTCAGTACCTACAAGAGGGGGGGGGGTTACAAAGGGGTTACTACACCATAAAAAGTTGCGGTTGTCATTACACCAAAAACGTGTTGACACTTACCTGCTTGCTAGTATCAGTAATAATCTTGATAACATTTTTGTGTCTTAGTAAACCATCTAATAATCTGAATAAAACAAAGAAATTTTATGTTTGTTTAAAACCTATAGTTGCACCTTGGGTACTGAACCTTGCAGTAGTGATACAGCAAAATACAAAAAATATCTTGATTTAATTCGATACAAATAAAAAGTTAATTTCAAATAAAATAGCACAATTAAATGAAAAATATTACTCAAAACTACACCTTTTTTATCATTAAATGATAATACGTTTTTCATATTTTTAACTGAAGAAAACATTTACCACAAAAACCACTAGCAGACTAAACATTTCTCCAAATTTGTGAAATCACACCAAATATTAAAATTTCGGGTCAAAGGTGTGTAACCACGACTTTGCATGATAGGAAGCAATGGATATAGCATACATGGATGCATTGACAGGGGAATAGTTGACGGCAATTTAGGTTGCTAATATAACCTCATTTATTGGCCAATTCATCCACTAGGAGGGTTTATTTGGAGGGTATCGTTATTCTAGCCAACTGCGAGTACCACTTTAATAGTGTACATGAAATCTCGTGCAACATCAAAGTAATAATATAGCAATTAAAAACATATTATTTCGAATAAATTTTATAATTGATGTACTATATTATTAGTATTATATTTCACCCCCCCCCCCCAAACAATCCTTATACTAAAGTAACAGGATGTCTGTGTGTTTGTCTGTGTGTTTGTACCGAAAGATCTCGCTTACCGCTGAACCGATCGGGTTCTCCTTAACAGGGTAGCTTCTCATAAGTCCCGGGAAGGTTTATAACTATTTTGGGGGAGGGTACCACCACCCTCTCAGGAGAAATCGCCCCTAGAAAAAAATTACCCCTCCCGAAAAAGAGACTTCAACGAAACATAAACCAATTATTTCTGTAATTTGATATTTTAAATAAAAAAAACATTCAAAGTGCCACGAGAGGCCTCTAGGGGCGTAGCCGCTAGTAACTAAAAAAAGTAATACTTAATCCTTTGATTTTAACCAAAATTACTTTCTTTTGGTTCTTGATATTTACAACTCACTTTTTTCATTTAACACAAAAAATGTCTTTATACATCCCAAAAAAAAATAGATTTGGGTTATAATCCTTCCCCATTTGATAATATCTCGAGATAAAATTTCAAGGGGGAAAAATATAAAATATCATGTTCAAATATCAAATAACTCTTTCAGTTTTATATCAACATTTAATGATAAAACCAAAGTCAAAGCCAAAAAAAACTAGGCACGTCTTTACATCACAAAAATGTAAGGAAAACTGCGTTGGAAAAATTACCATTTTTTCAGCAATATGACAAGTTTTCTTAGAACATTTTTTTTATATTGATGTAATGGCTATTATAATAATTTTTCACAAAAAAAAATGTTTGACGTAGTAAAAATATTCTAATAAAATGATTTTATGCCTTGTAGTCAGAAGTTGAAAGTAGGTTTTTGCCACAATCTTGTAATGCACTGATTATAATTTTTTGTGAATATTCGTCCCTGCGAGTATATGTTGTTGGGCCAACATAATAAAAAACAACAAGAGTTGTCAGTCTTTGGGGAGGTAAGAAAAAAGTATCCTATTATGTAGTAAGGTTTTTTTTCTGTAGCTTAAGAGTTCGTTAACTCCAGAACCGATTTAGTTCCCTATATTATGGGAGCTTCTTATGTTCCCTTCAGGGTTATAGGCTATTTAATTTTTATATATAAGTATAGTTTAATGCTATTTTCCTACTTTCCTTGCTCTGACGAATACAGATCTCCTAGAGTTTAAAATATTGTGAATGCATCGAGCATTGACAAGCTGTTTCATATTCTCAGTAATCTTTGGGGATAAGACAATGGACAATAGATTGATGTTATCCCCAATAATGATAAACAAAATTGCCACTTGTTTATAGATTCAATCAAAATTCAATAAAAGTACCTAAAGTAATTGAGCAAACGAATGAGAAAACATGGTTATAAATCTTTGGGTACTAAATAGTTTAATTAACTCCTCTCTCCTTGTTTTATTTGACAGACCTTACTTTAAACGATTTTAAGAAAACAACATAAATTGATTAATTACTGCAATTTTTGTTAATTATTTTTGACAGATTGGATTTTTATGCAATAAAAAGTGTAATTAACATTTTAGAATCTTGGAAACTAAGAATTCCACAAACAATTATTTCCATAAGTAGCGCAGCAATAACAAGTACAGTTTAGATGAAAAAAAAATAAAGTATTATTTAAAAATTCAAAATAAAAATAGAAAATTAGAAGCTACAATGTAAAGGAGAATCATATTCGTTCAGCGGTTCTTCTGTATAACAGACAGACATATAGACATCTTGTTACTTTTATATAAACTAGCGGCTATGCCCCTAGAGGCCTCTAGTGGAACTTTGAATGTTTTTTTTATTTAAAATATCTAATTACAGAAATAATTGGTTTATGTTTCGTTGGAGTCTCTTTTTCGGGAGGGGTAATTTTTTTTCCAGGGGCGATTTCTCCTGATAGGGTGGTGGTACCCTCCCCCAAAATAGTTATAAACCTTCCCTAAAGCTACCCTGTTAAGGAGAACCCGATCGGTTCAGCGGTAAGCGAGATCCTTCGCTACAAACAAACAGACAGACAAACAGATAGACATCGTTCTACTTTGTATTATAGATATGTAACTATGCTACTAAAAAAATGCCTTTTTCTGACTCACTCTGCATAAAATTACGGTTTATCTTCTTCAGAGAAACTTAGACGTGATTTTAATTTCTCAGTTTTGTTCATTTTCACCTCTATCTTTATATTCGTGCTGAATGGCGTGCAAGGCAATACACGTGGGGGTGTAATGTGTAAATTTATGTAGTTAGAGAGGGGGGGTACAGGCAATCACGACCCCTACTGCACAGCGATTGAGGTTTGGCCTAGTTTCTAGCTGTAATGCTTAATGTTTAAAATATTGTTTTAAAATTAAAACATTTTGCATTAACGCGGGAATTAAGTAAATGGACAACTGACCCTTTGATTACACTACCTTTGTCTTGAGGACCTTACTGGCTTTACCTTGCGCCAATTTCAATTCCAACTCTCAAGCTTAAACGGGTACCACTCTTAACATCTTTAGCATGAGGTGATATTTTGGTTATTTAAACCCGACAGCAATTAGGTATGTTTGCGTTTAGCGCTCAGTTTCAAATAGTTGTATGTTACAGTGGGCGGTTTTTTAGGCCATTTCAAAGCATACAGAAATCAGTACGAGAGTTTTGGGTGCGTCGCAACTATCTATCTAAAATCTTAAATATTATCATTTTAAAGCACTTTTTCTTTTGTGGTGGGGATACAAAAATATGAATATTTTTTTATTTAAAGCTAAAAGATATTTCAAATTCTCTCATTTATTTACTCTGTCCTCCTCCTTTCAAAATTTTTCCCCTCATATTCGGCTCAATAGAAAGCTCCACTAAAAATTTAATAACTATTTATTCAGAGGTGTCCCAAATCTTAAGAAAACAATCAGTGTCTTTGGTATAGAGGATTTAAAATCTTGTATTTTTGTAAGACCTCATTTCTATGCAGAACGCATAGACCAATAAAGCTTAACAATTTGATAATAATGGGTAGTCATACAATGTAACAAATTATTTTGTACCACAGCTTTTATAAAATTTAAAAATGTGTCTGTTTGTTCGCATGGGGTTATTTAATCTCGTATGAATCTAGTCGTAGTGCACCAAAAAAATTTATGCGCATTATTTAAGGCATGAACAATTTACAAATATTTACTTTGGTTTTGAATGCCTCCTATTGGATATAATAAAACAAAACTTTAATTTGAAAAGTAAAAAATATACCTCATAGTAAATAATATTAAAAATATGTACTTCGCTTATTTCCCCCTGTCTTGTCCTCTTTTCAAGGAAGCTTTTGTTCATCTAGGCCAGAATTAACTTCCCCTAAAATCCTTATCTATTGATTGATTGTGTATAGATTGATTGTAGTTGTATGGGTCGCCATTTTGAGTTTTTGTTAATAAATCTATACTAGTATTTGTTGTTTCTTGGTCCTGGTCTTGGTTGCTTGTCTCTAGCTGTTGATCTCAGACTTTTGTAATTATTAAAAGCGAAGCTTTTCTATAATTAGGGTCGGTCCGTATGTCCGTCCGTCCATCCGTCCGTCCGTCCGTTCGAGATAGATAGCTTTTAATCGTTAATTTAGGCATGTTAGAATTGTCCTATCAATTTCAAACTTTGCATGGTGATTCCTGTAGTAGTTAAGTACGATTTAGAAAGCGTAGCAACTCTATAATCATTACCAGAATGTCCGTACGTCCATTTTAAACTTGAAAATTTTCCTACTTTTTTAACAACAAATTTTTATGTGATCTAATTATCCATTTGATCTGATTTTTGGTATATTGATTCCTGGGACAACAAAGAACAATTTTATAAGTGAAGCAACTCTATAATTAATTCCTAAAAATGTAAGTATGTCCATAAACATTATCCCGTATTAAGCAGTTTTGCAAAAATTTACTTACACTTTTGCTTCGACTCTTATACTTTTATATTCTGATTATTCAGTTCAGACACTATACAAGTGTTAATGTCCGATTGTCCTACCGTTTCAGTGCTTCGCTTTTATGGATGTTGAAATAATGTGGTCATGACACCTCCCTCCCTATCTGCGACAAGAATAAGGTTTAAGTGAAGGAAAAAAGAAGCTAAACTAAACTTGTGAGAAAATATTTATTATTGAAAAGAATGATAAAATAGAATTACATTTACAAACAGTTACTACAGATTGTGTAGTGTCTATCATACTCTAAAGGCAAATAAATACACACAAGAGGCATGCACAGGGGGGAGATCAGATGACAAATAATAAGAATAAGAATACAAGCTAAAAAATTTTTATTTGATCTATTTTTAGAAATAAGAGGGGGAAGATTTCAGATCTCAACAGGCAATTTGCCTAAACACACAAAACGTTGAAAATATGGTGCAATTCAGCTATCAAAATATCAATTCTAATAATTTAAATAAATATCAGCTACTATTCCTTAATTTCTTTGCATGCCCCTTAATAACACACATTTGGTAAATATTAAACAATAATAATGAATAGAAAATTTCCAATAAAATGAATAAATAGTGTTGACACGAAGTGTAATGAAAATTTTGTATAGTTATAGATATATTCTAGATCATCAATTACTTGTTTTAACCTATTGGAATACAGTGAATGAACAATCCAATCACATTATTGTGTGAAATAAGGAATTGTGCACATTGCATATAACCATGTATGACTAATTTAAAAAATTCTGCTAGATATTCCCCATAAAGTTGGACAAATTATTGAGTCAGCTTGAATTCTAGGGTAAAAAAAGTCTATATCTAAGTACTTAATTCATGTACTAAATTGGATCACCTATATATCTAAAGAACTTCAAAAGAAGGAATTTGTATATGGGGGTTGTTTAAGTAGGGAGGGTTTCCCAATACGCCCCTTCAATACATAATGAACATAAAATTTAATAGTTTTTTTTCTCGTATTCATTCGAATCCGGTGGATAGGAACCAGATCTCATCCATACAATAAAAACTATGTCTAGCATTGTATTATATCCAGCTTTTTACAAATATAAAACTGGTTTTAACCTTTTAATTGTACATTCCATATCCGCAGAAAACGGTTTATAATACTATGAAAGAAATAACTATTCTCCTACTTTTATGATAAAGGGGTGGAATGATATTGTTTGAGATACTTTAGTGTAGTCAATATTAAATTAGTGTCTATCTATATTAATAATATTTTTTAAATGAGTAGCTGAGCCCTTTTTATGGATGTTGTTCTAGTTTTGCTAAACTACAAAACTATTAAACATTTCTACAACAAGGTCAAAGATAGCAATAGCTGAAAGTCCCATCCATAAGCCAAGGCTGCTTCCAACTTCCACAATGAGACTGAATCCATCATAGTTATTAACATCCTCTTCTATGTCTGCATTTTCATCAAACAAAAGGCGAATCCAGTTGTCCTTCCAATCTCCTAGTTAAAAGTTTATGCTAGTATACTGATTTCTTTTATGAAATATTAATAATGGCACAGTTTCTGGTCTTTAAAAACTTTACCCCCTCAAAATTAACCCAAATAATCATGACCACAGCAATAGAAATTTTTTATGAAAGAAAGTGTTAATAACAAGTACTTATGCTATTTGAAGAAAATATACTGCTAGATTAAAATCTTATTGGCATGGCTAATAACTTACAAATAGCTTGTGTTATTGTTCTTATTAAATTTACCTGTGCCATAGTAAGTCCTGACAGCATTTAAAACCAATTGTGTGCAAGGGGGGGCACATCTGTTGTCTCTAGACTCAATATCAGCTTGACTTTGAAATCTGGTTTGTATAATGAACTTTTTTAAAGCTTTGCTCACTTCTTCAGTCTTGTTTTTACCAGACAACTTGCATGTAGGAGAACATTGAGACAAATCTATATTTGGTACATTCTCTGGAATCCATGGTGGTAGACAACCAATCAAGTTCTTCAAAGAAATCTCCAAGTTGTTAGATACACATTTAGCATAATCTGTTGGCTGTTTATATTCCTTGCAGAAAAACTTGCTCTTCATTCTTTTTACCTGTGAGGTTTTTAATAGGTAATAACCTACTTCCCCTTTATTGGTTTCTCCAACATTGTTTCCAATATCAATGCTCGTACCATGTAAAATATTGGTTCCATGTCTATGAAAAAGAGAACTGAAAGGATCTAAAAAGATAACAACTGATGGCAAATTAACAATGAGTGTTAGTTCTTTGGTATAATTCTTGATTTCAAAACATTCATCAAAATTATTTGATTGTGTCCTAGTCAAGGCTTCATTCTTGGGGCTATCAATTATTATATCATAGTGAGTTTTAAAGTATATTTGTTGTGTAACTTCATCAAGTGTTTGACTTGTATTTCCAACCCATGATAGTTTGTCATGTAATCCTTCAACCTTACCACTCCTATAATTTTCATGATTTTTATAACCAATTTTTTCTGCAAAGGTGTAGTTGAATCTAGATGTCTTAGAACATACAATCAACCTAATGGAAAATTATAGTTAGAATGATAAATGATGTCAAGAAATGCAATTACAATGCAAAATGAGGCCTAAGCTGGGTAGTCAGGCATGGGATTGATAATATTAATTTTCCTTCCATTGGCGTGCACAAGGGAGGTGCCCAAATTGCACCCAATTAAATTGACATCCCCCTTAAACCAAAATTTAAAGATTGTAAAGGGGGAATTATGGACATCAAATTTATTTGTTATTTTAGAGTTAGGGTGGATATACCAACATAAGTGTCCACATAATCAAAATTCTCAAAAAGGATCCCATAACTGATAAATTAACATGCAAAGTTGTGCAATTTTTTACACCCTTCTTAAATTTAAGGAGATTGTGACTTATTTATCTCAGTCCCCAACTTGGATATTTAGGGGGTGAAATTTTGGTAAAGGGTTATGAACTCCTTGGGGAATGTATCCAATTCCCATAGTTTTGCCTTGAGGGTAAATACACCACCCTTTTACTCACCTCTGTTTCCTTTGCTTAATTCTAATTAAAATATGTCAAATAATAGAGATAATATAGAGACACCCTCACTAAATCAGCTAAGAGGAAATCAATGAAGGAACAACCCAGACATACTATGGTAGAGATTTCAGCTGCTATTAGTAAAGATGCAGTGATACTGTCACATACATTTCAATTTCATATGACCTAAAGATCACAGGCCATGTATTCTACCTACCTTGGCTTTGGTAGATCCCTTGTGTTAACATGTGACCTGACAACCACAGTAGGAGCATCTAAATATTTCCTTACAGCATAATAAGACTGATAGAGAAACAAAATGAGGGTGACTAGCTGGAGAATAATACGTAATATAGTTATCAATATTTTCATGTCTTCCATTTGTTGTACTTAGACTATGTTAGACTAACTATGTTCAATAGTTACTGTGTAGCCTCAGTAAATATATAGCTCCATGCTTTCCCTCAAACAATTCCTGGGCATTATAAAACCCCACCCTTAGATGATTTCTTTCCAAAAGATGAAAATAAAGAGTAAGATTTACTGGCAAGAGAGGAGTGATCTATTGTACCTTTAAAACTACAAAATATCCTCCGGGATACTGAGGATTTTCAGGATTGTTATATAAACAAAAATACTATGAAATTGTTTATATAATTTGGTGTTTTCAGAATTTGTAATGTTCTACTGTATTGCCCACTACTCCAAATGCCATCTAATGTACAGAAAGTGCTAAAACAAATATATTTAAACTTTTAACTAAGTGGAAAGGAATAAAAGTAAATAGAGTTAAAATTTTTCAATAGTTTTGAAGCATAGCTACTCTGAAGAAGATTTAAGATAAAAATAGTATAGCTATTTTTAATTAATAAAAATTGCAGATTCCCATAAATATGGTCTTGTTTTCTCAACAATTATTGAACATTAGTTTAAATAAATAATGGCAATGGCCATTATGGTAAATATTAGTCATTTCCATACAGAGAAGCCAAAAAACACACAATTCCAAAAAAATGCAGTTTATGTTAACCCTTACAGATCGGGCCCCAATTCCCACCTTAATAGATTGGGGGGGGGGGGCTCCAAGAGCCCCCCCTCTATCTTGGCCCCTGGTACAGATAAAGTCGTAAAATTTTTTTCTGGTGGTTCATGTGTATTTTTAGAGAAAATTACTTTTTCTAGTCATAGCAGTCAGACCGCTCCTTAGCCGCGTTTTAGCGGCCAGCCGCTAAATTTTAAAACAGCTGTAGAGCGGTCAATTTTGCAGCTAGGATGACCAAATTTTTCATAACAAAAAAATTACTTTTTCTGATCATCACCGAAAAATGGCAAATAACAGAAACCGCCATTTTTGGCGGTTACGGCAGTAAAACGGCGGTTGGTGGCGCAAATTAATATTTTTATCTGTTTATTATTGCTCAAGGATTTCCAAAAAAAAATTATAAGTCTCTAGCTGTAATAGAAGCCACGATATTCATGATATATGTCTGTAGTAAAAGCCGGACAAAAATCAGTGATACAGTCGGTCAGGGAGCGTTTAAACGGTCATAACACCACTTTTCTCAGAAGGTCATTGATATCTAAGTATTCACAAAAAAAAATTAGGTTTCTACCTTATACACAAAAGTCATAATGTAGAAATTAAGATTTATTCAGAATTTTTTAAAAATTTTTCTGCTACCCAACCGACTTTGACTGGACACCACGACCGACACAGACCAGATATCCCAATAAAATCAACTCTTGCTGACGTATAATTACTAAACTTAAAAAGTCATGAAGTTACAGCTCTCCATCTTACCTAAAAAAATGAGATTGAAAAAACTAGAGAGGGGGCTCTTGGAGCCCCCCCCCCCCCCCCGATCTGTAAGGGTTAATGGTCAGGAAAAAATTATAGTGGTAAATGAAATATCAAAAATTCACTAATTTATTAATATTATACCAACAGCATCCTTTTTTTTTGGTGGGGGGGAGGTGATCATGGAATCTCATTTTGAAACATTTTGGTATTATTTCCTTTTGTATATCCTTATACCCAATCACATGCATATGAATGAAATGCATTATCCTGTTGTAGTCCGTAGCAATCTTTTGAGATTTTTTAACCCCCCCCCCCCTCTCCTTCAAAAATTAAGAGAATTACCGCCATGAATGCAAAAAGAAGAGAATTATAATAAATCAAAGCTTTTGTTTCCTGTCTGTTTCAACTAACTATAAACAAGGATGACAACATCCATAAAAGCGAAGCACTGAAACGGTAGGACATACGGACATTAACACTTGTATGGTGTCAGAACTGAATAATCAGAATATAAATGTATAGGAGTCAAAGCAAAATTGTAAGTAAATTTGTTGAAAAACTGATTGATTCAGGATAATGTTTATGGACATACTTACATTTTTAGGACTTGATTATAGAGTTGCTTCGCTTATTTCATTATACTTTGTTGTTCCAGGAATCAATATACCAAAAATCAGATCAATCGGATGATTAGATCACATAAAAATTTGTTGTTAAAAAAGTAAAAAAATCAACATGTTTAAAATGAACGTACGGACATTTTGGTGATGATTATAGAGTTGCTACGCTTTCTAAATCGTACCTAACTATTAAAGGAATCACCATGCAAAATTTGAAATCGATAGGACAATTCTAACATGCCTAAATTAACGAAAAGAGCTATTCGTTACGGACGGACGGACGGACGGACGTACGGACGGACCGACCCTAATTATAGAAAAGCTTCGCTTTTAATAATTTATGAAACATAATATTGGTAATTTTTTTGTATTATTAAAGGAACACCTTTTCTGTAACCATACAATTACGTGAACTCCACATAAAAACCAAACAAAAAAGTTATTATTACCTTTTATAGATATTTTTTTTGGTTGAACAATCAAGTATTATAAGCATTTTAAATAAAACTTACACATAATTTTCCTAATTTGCAGAAGCATTAATCTTAAATTTATTTATCGATTATAAGTAATTTATTTAAGTCGTCTCGTTGCCAAGGTGCAATTCTCTTTGTTTCTCTTTCTCTCTCTCTCTCCCTCTCTCTTTCTCTCTCTCTCTCTCTCTCTCTCTCTCTCTCTCTCTCTCTCTCTCTCTCTCTCTCTTCTCTCTCTCTCTCTCTCTCTCTCTCTCTCTCTCTTTTACAAAATTGTAAGTAAACCTGTTCAAAAACTGGTTAAATGCGGGATATTGTTTAAGGACATATTTACATTTTTAGGACTTTTAGGATTATAGAGATGCTTCGCTTATAACAATGCACTTTGTTGTCCTAGGAATCAGTATTCCAAAAATCAGACCAATCGGATGATTTTATCACATAAAAATTTGTTGTTAAAAAAGTTAAAAATCAACATATTTAAAATGAACGGATTTTCTGGTAACGATTATAGAGTTGCTTTGTTTTCTAACTCGTATCTAACTGCTTCATCATGATTCATCATGCAAAGTTTAAAATCAATAGGATAATTCTAACATGACCAAATTAACAAAAATAGCTAATCGTTACGGACGAACGGACTGACCCTAATTTTAGAAAAGCTTCGCTTTTAAAATTTGGTGATTATCATGAATGCAATTCAAAATTATTAGGAATAAAAATCTTAAAATGTTCAATGACAAATTAGAGTAAGAAAAAAATAAAAATAAATTCTCACATTCATTCTTATAGAACAAGCACAAAAAAAGCTTAGCAAAGACAGTAAACAAAAAATAGAACTCTTCTCTCTGTAAGCCAGGCGCATGATGACGACGTTAATACAACAGATACATATATAGTATAGATGTATATACACATAACTACCTCCCTTTCTTTTTCAATAAATTTTTCGTCTGCTTAAAAATAATTTCTGCTACTTGGCTGTGTAAATATAAGCGACACTATTGGTTGATATTCAATGACCCAATTGAGAGTTGGCACAAGGACACTGCGATGTGGAGATAAAGTTATTAATTTAACCCTTTCTCCCTTTAGTGTTTTACTTTAATGTTAATATTAGGAATGCCATGGACGAGCCAGATAACCTTGCGTGGTTCGAACTTTAAAGAAAGAGTTGGTTGTCTGTCAAGTGTTATTTTTTCCTTTCGGTGTAAGATCCTAATGCTAACTAGTAACTAAATATAAATAAGTAAAAAAACTATCTATGATAATCGATTGGATATTGCACCAGATTTTTACATACTCTAATAAGGTGAAAATTCAAGCTTGCTAAAATAACGATACCCCCTATCCACTTTCTTAACACCATCCCCTCCCATTAGATAAACAAACTGGCAAATAAATGAGGTCCATATTAGCAACCTTAATTGACGACAAATTTTCCCCTGTCAATATATCCACGTATTATAGATCTATTTCTATGACACAATGTGATAAATATACAGTAAAGTTTTCCAATAATATCTACTAGCGGCTTTTTTTTTTAATTTTCTTTAAAATCTAAAACACGAAAAATTTGTTTGGTCAAACCTCTTGGGGCAAATCCTCTGGATTAGATTAGATTAGATATTTATTTTATGACACACATAACAAATATTAATAATAACAGTATTATAATACAGGTATTAAATACTCATTTACAAACAATAAAATTGAATATGAATAAAAATTAAGGACAGATCAATCAGATAATAATTATGTACAGTGTCAAAGGACTAAAGCCCTCTAGAGGCTAGGGGCGAAGCCGCTAGTTATTATATTAAGTAGTGAGACCATTTTGTTTGAAGCTTAAGATCTCGGAAATTGCTTGGGTAGTTTAAGACTATTTTTCTAACCTCTTTCGAACCCCTCTAGAAGCTAGTAGCGAAGCAATTAGTATTGGATAATTTACTAGCGGCTACGCCCCTAGAAGTCTCTAAGGTTACTTAATACTTAAAAAGAAAAAGTAAAAAAAAGATATTTCGTTTAGGGGGGTAATTCTTTATCGGTAGGGTACCCTCCCCCAAAATAGTTTAAAACCTTCCCTGGACCTATAAGAAGCTTCAAGGTTGAGGAGAACCAAAGTCTTGATATGATTGCGTTGTTTATGGACATTGCATATCCCAGTTAAAGAAATGTTTGAAATCTAATGGGAAAACCCGCATTGATATCTCAGAGAAAGAGAGAAACCCCCTCATCGGAGATTTTTCAGAGCAAACAGAGAAATAAATATTTTTATTTTAAACCGCGAAACTATGGTCTAGTCTGTGTTAGAATAAGGTGCCTCAAAGATGTAATCACAAAAGCAATGTCATTTTTTTCTATAAAATGTTTTTCATAAATGTAAGAATCATCCTATAATATTGATGCATCAAGACATTATAATTCTCATAAGAAGATCAGTACGGTCATTTAAACGGTAATTTTAAGGACTTTATTTTTTTTTGTTGACACTAAGGCATGGGGTTTTGAAGTTCTATATAATCCTAAAAACTTAATAAGTCATAAAAAGTGGTTTTCTGTAGACATTTTTTGTAAAATCACGCAACTTGTGTTTGTTTTTTGCCAAAATAATATGATTTTTCGGATTATGGAAAGAAAACGAAGTAACGGTTTCGTCGTATTTTCACAGTAGCTTTTCTCCTATTTGGACAATCATTTACATTTACCTAACCTAACCTTACATACAAAGAAACCCGCTATTTCGTTTTCTTTCCATAATCAGATTTTTCTCTAATCAATCTTTCATAATAACAATTACTTTTTAATATGAATATTAAGTAAGTTTGTCCGTTTAGATCTCATTAATTAGTGAATCAATCAAATATAAAAATATCTTAAGTTTGATGATCCAAAAAAAAGGATTAAACCCTAAAATCACAAAAATCCTATATTTAGCTTTTATAAATCGAATGCCTATCTTTAGCTTAATAAGAGGGCTTACCTAACTTATCAAGAACTAGCAGATACGCCCCCTAGAGGCCTCTAGGGGCACTTGAGATGGTGAGGGGGTTGAATTCAACTCTCCTCTATTTTTTATTTCTGTTTTAAACAGAAAACCCAATTTTTTTATTCGGAGAGTGGAGATACTCTTCCCCAAAATAGTTTTAAAAACCTACCTATGAAAAAACAACAAAAGCTCACTACTAATAGGATAGAAGTCCACATACGATAGGTAGGGGAGAGTGGGTGTTAAGTAACCCATAAATATTTGAGGGTAAATAATTAAAAAGCATTTTTAATATTTCATTTAAAATTCGATCCTTTTACTATTAAGTCTTAAAAATTCCAGATATCTAAAGTGAAATCACATATAAAACTGTGACTGGGCAAAAAGTATTAACTGTTCCGCTGCAGGTGACCAATACGTGACCGATGACCGATCTGGCATCGAGCAATGTGACCGACCTGAGGCTAGAATGTGGAGAACCCGCGGACATGGAATTTGTCAAGGTAAATTGTAAAACAGCGGCGTTTTCCAGCCGCCGCCAAAACGCCAAAATTGAAGACAACGACATTTTGCGTTTATTTGTGTAAAGTTTTTATACTATGTAAATCATTATACAAAGGTTTCTGTGTTTGTTTGTATGTAAAAATAGATCTCGTTAACAGCTGGAACGTTATAGATTTCCTATACTATTAAGTTTTTCACAGCTCCGGACCTGGAAGGTTTTTATTCATTAATCTATGCTAATTGCTAAACTCCCTAGAGGCCTCAATTAACATTTATTCAACATAACCTTTTTTAATAGATTTTCCAATTAATACTGAACAATGCATTAATTACAGTTCTTTTTTCATTTATTGTTCTACCTTTAGCCATAAATAATTGTTCTTGCTGTTATAGATGTTTAGCAACAAACTCTTAAATTACATAATCTTTTAATGTGTGCATTATTTCTGCTTGGGGAGGGGAGGGGGGGTGAATTACACAACATACATATATGGGTAATAATCCTTTCAAACGTAAATAAGACGTTGTATAACAGTATAACAATGTAGCTTTCTCTACAATTAGATTATATGTCATTGTCTTTACGTATGTCCGTAATGGATAGCTGTTTCCGCAATTTAGGACATATTAAAACTGTGCTATCAGTTAAGCATGATGATTCCTGTCACAGTTAGGAACAACATAAAGGCTGTATAATAATTACCAGAGAATTCTGTATGTTCATTTTCAACTTGATGATTTTTTACTTTTTTACAGGAAAAATTTATGTTCCTGAAAATGGCTTAATTAGATGTAATTAAGTCCTTATTTTTAGGTAACTTTGGTTTAAACCTCCAAATACATAATGTTGGATTTTGTTACTCTATATTTATTAATGTTAGTTTGTTTGACTCTCTGATGTGTTAAGCTTCGCTTGTATGGATGTTTTCATATCCTTGTTAAAAGCGGTCATATTCTTCTGATTTTTGGAATACTGATTCCTAGGACAATAAAGTGCAATGTTATTAGCGTAGCTTCTCAATCATTAAGTCCTAAGAATGTAAGTATGTCATTAAACATTATTCTGTATTTTAGCATTTATTACATTTATTACATCTATATTCTGCTTATTCAGTTCTGACACTCTACACATGTTAATGTTCGCTTGTCCAACCATTTCAAAGCTTCGCTCTATTGTATGTTGTCATCCTTGTTACTGTTTTGTTCAGGTTGTGGAATGGTGGGTTTTCGGAGTACTCACGAACATCACCGGAGTTTTCGGAATTATCGGAAACTTTATCAGCATCTCTATACTCTGCAAAAAGTAAGCATTTTTCATTTTGGATTCAGAAATTTTTAGTAGAGCAGCAATAAATCAGGATTTTTGTTGTCACCTCCCCCCCCCCTCAGTCCCACACTTAAGTTTAGTTTACATGGGGTGGGTGTCCCCCCACTAACCTAGAGAGTAGCTTAAAACCTTATGGTATATTTCCTAAAAAGCTGAGCTTTAAGTCAGTTTCCGGCGGACTGATATATAGACAAAAATCGTACTATTCTATGTTTATGACAATTCTAACGGTATGCACAACGTTTTTCTACTATTAATACAAGCCGCGCAATTTGAATTTTAAAAATGTTCATATTTTTTCCACAACCTTTAAATTCGTAAATATTCAAAATTAAGGTCTTTGGAAAAACCGGTTTTAAGGCATAATTTGTCGAAAAAATCATTTTTATATATTTGAAACATAAATGTCCCATAATCGGTTTTCCAAATATAAAAAGCATTTTATATAATTGTTTCATTTTCTATGCCTAATTAAGTTTTTAAAAAAACGCATTTCTCATGAAACACCCTGTAGATAGAGTTGCTACTCTTTTATATTGATTTTACCAATTTCTCTAGATTAATAGAGCTTCGTCTTTTAAATTTTATGGCCTATTTTCCTTAATTTATCATTTATCAGTTTCCAGCAGAGATTCTTGACATAATTGTCCTTTTACAATAGATATAAAAAGTCTAGATAGACAAGCCTTTCTTGGACCAAAAAAAGCTAAGTGTAGGAATAATCCGACCTCTTAATTAGTTGAAAAGTGTGCATATTTTGTTATGATAGGATATTGTTTTCATTTCATCTATAAACAGTTGAATTTCTTCAGGAAATTTTATGTCTATAAATTTCGTCTCTTGGATTATGACAAATAGGAGTCTGCTCAAATACACTTTTTTTTTTGTTTTATCAACCATCTAAGGTTATATATCTATTCCTTAAAAGAATGTATTTTTCCACCTGACATATTGCTGTCTAATAAAATTGTATTTTCATGTTTTTAATATTTGTATCTCCAGCTTATGTCAGTGTTCTGACACCCAGGAATATAGAGAGAGGACAATGGACAATAAATTTATATTCTCATCATATTTGATTAGTAAATCCTGTAAACTGAAAGCAAACAGTACAATATATATGCAATGTCAGTGGTTTTCGTCGAATCAATAATGTTCATAGTTAAAAAAAAACATCGACGACAATCAAAAATAGGAAGACGAAGAAAGTTGCTCAATGTGACGTCATAAAAATGAGGGATTATCCATCTCTATTTTAGGTGTTTTCTTTCCCACTCCTCCTCTCCTCACCCTTATTTTTATGACATCAGAATTTTTTTGAGCGACTTTCATCGTCTTTAAAAATAGCATCTTCAAAATATGTCAGCCATTACCATTTTTTATTAAAGCTATGTAGTCGAAGCAAAACATTGAAATTGTATATCGACAAAAGTTTGTAATTTTGGACTAAAATCTTTATATGGCAAATCTATCCTTATATAGAAATAACAGGATGTTTGTATGTTTGTAGCTTAAGATCTCCATAATCGCCAAACTGATTTAGTTCTCCTTTACAGGGAAGGTTGCAATTATTTTAGGGAAGAGTTCGTCCATCTTTCCAAGAAAAATCACTTTTGGCCAAAAAACAACACTTTTTTAAATTTTCGTCTTTAAAACTAAAGTATGGTTTCGACTTACTCCCCTTCACCCCATCTCCTTAATTGTCCCTAGAGGCCGCAAATTAATGAATAAGATACAAGGTACATTATTAAGTACAAGTACACAGACATCCTCTTACAAATTATAGATTAGCAATAATAAAAAGTGCGTCTTAGTTTGCACAAAAAAATTAAAAACATGTTGGATAAAAGAATTTTTCTATAAGATATTACATTTTAAAATGTATCGTTATCTGAAATAGCAAATCATCTGCTAATTTCTTTGATTTTACTGTGTCATAACTTAAGACGTTATATTGGTTTCTACTGCTGCTATGTCAGACATGAAAATTGATGATTAATTGTTGATTGTCTGTCAATGTTACTCTACTGAAAACCCTGTGAAATAGAATAAGGAGTCTTTTGGTTATTGAACAAGGATGACAACATACATGAGAAGCGATGCAAATGATGGACGGAAAACTGGACAAAGTGAGTTATAGAGCAGAAAAAGAAAGTTAGAGAATAGCCTTATTCTCACGAAACCTTAAGTATTTATGTTTTGGAAGCATCACCGTCAGACTGACGGACAAAATAGAATATAATCTGGATGCTCATTCAAACCGGGAATCTTCACCAGAAAAGATAGTAGTCTATCTTAAATAATAATAAAACCATATTTTCTCCCACCGCGTTATAGACATATAGGCAGACAGACAGACAGTCAGACAGGCAGGCATACAGACAGACAGACAGACAGACAGACAGACAGACAGACAGACAGACAGACAGACAGACAGACAGACAGACAGACAGACAGACAGACAGACAGACAGACAGACAGACAGACAGACAGACAGACAGACAGACAGACAGACAGACAGACAGACAGACAGAAAGACAGACAGACATACAGACAGACAGACAGACAGACAGACATACAGACAGACAGACAGACGGACGGACGGACGGACAGAAATACTGTGAAACTGACAGACTAACAGACTGACAGACAGACAGACGGACGGACAGACAGACAGAAAGACGGGCGGACAGACTGACGGACAGACAGACGGACAAACAGACGGACAAACTGACGGAAAAAACAGGCGGAAGTGTGGACAGACGGACAAAGAATGATAAAGTATTTTCGCTACTAATTTTATTTTGTACTTTTTAGGTCCATGAAGAACTTATTCCACCATTTGTTGTTGTCTTTGTGCCTGGCAGATATGATCTTCATCATCACCAATGTCCTCATGTCTCCAAAGGCGCTCAATTCTAAATTTCTCAGGTACTGCCTGTACTGTAATTTCATATAAGCCTTTATGTCTCACTTTTTCTTTTGATTTAATGATTGTTGTATGACAAAATTGAATAGTTAGCATTATACAAATAATGCTTATGTCTAAAATAGTTTTTTTTTCCTTCTTTTCAAATTTGCCCTAGTAGAGTGCGGATGTCATTTTCTCTTTACGCTCAGTTTTTTTTGTATTTATTGATTGGTTTACTATTAAGTAAATGGGGCATTCACTAAACTTTAAGGAATGCTTTTTAAGGAGTGTTTTTTTCATTTAGGTAATTACAATTATCAATTGTTGATGTACTTTTTTTCGTTATGCCTTTGCTTTTCTCTTAAGTATTGATTGATTGGTATATTAAAATTTTACGGGACCTTATACTATACTTTAAGAAATGCTTTTCTATTGTTTTTCTTTTCAGTTCAGTATTTACCCTGGCAGAGTGCGGCTGTCATTTTTCCTTGGCGGCCTCTGTATTTCTGACCATGGCCATCACTATGGAAAGATACCAGGCCGTGTATGAACCTTACAAGTACATGTCAAGATCTAGGAATGTTAAAAATCATCCTTTTTTAGTGGCACAGATACTCTATAACTCAATAAATTGTGACATTTCCCTCAATGTACCTGGCCAGCACTGACCCCCCCCTAGTTTTATTACAAATTAAAAACAAGGGTATTTCTTCGATACATATAAGGGCCTAACACTGCGGGTCTACCCATATATAAACTACCTCCCCCAACCCCCTTAATTTCAAAATAAAGGGGTGGAGTTTTTGTGCTTAACAAGGCCTTTGAGTACATATGAGGAAAGTACATATGTTGCCTAACAAACAAAAATCCGGTTACTTTGCATTATTCTTATTTAAAAAGCAACATGATGTTTGTCTTTTTTTTCTTGATGTAGCGAAGAATCTCGCCAACCGGTCAACCTTTATACTTACAGGGAAGCAATCCCCAATCCCAAGAGATATAAAAGAATGATTGCAACCACCTGAACAGAGGACCAGTCTACACACATTGGACTCTTTTCTTCCTGTATGTGGTACCAAGCTTTCTATTTGCTATTGTATTCAATATACCAAGGTAGGGGGTTAGATAGGTAGATCGATAGATGGACATACATACAAACAGACAAGCAGACAGACAGAAAGAAAGACAGACAGACAGACAGACAAACAAACAAACAGACAGACAGACAGACAGACATACAAACAATTATACAGACAGAAAGACAGACAGAAAGACAGACAGACAGACAGAAAGACAGACAGACAGACAGACAGAAAGAAAGAAAGAAAGACAGACAGAAAACAAACAAACAAACAGACAGACAGACAATTATACAGACAGAAAGACAGACAGACAGACAGACAAACAAAAAGACAGACAGACATTCATACAGACAGAAAGACAGACAGACAGACAGACAGACAGACAGACAGACATAAAGACAGAAAGACAGCTAGACAGACAGACAAATAGACAGACAGAAAGACAGACAGACAAACAAAAAGACAGACAATCATACTGACAGAAAGACAGACAGACAAACAGACAGAAAGATAGAAAGACAGAAACACAGACAGACAGACAGACAGGAAGACAGACAGACAGAAACACAGACAAACAGAAACACAGACAGATAAAAAGACAGACAGGCAGAAACACAGCTACACAGCTAGACAGACAGACAAACAGACAGACAGACAATCATACTGACAGAAAGACAGACAGACAAACAGACAGAAAGATAGAATGACAGAAAGACAGACAGAAAGACAGACAGACAGAAAGACAGACAGGCAGAAAGACAGCTAGACAGACAGACAAACAGACAGACAGAAAGAAAGACAGACAGACAGTCAGAGAGACAAAAATAGCTAGATCAAAAAGATTAAGAAAGAGAGAAGAGAAGTAAAATTATTTAAACAAGGATGACAACAACCATAAAAGCAAAGCTCTGAAATGGAAGGACAAACGAACATTAACACTAGTTGCGTGTCAGAACTGAATAAGCTAAATATTAATGCACATGTCTGTCTATACAAAATTATAAGTAAATTTGTTGAAAACTAATTAAATATATGTTACTGTTTAAGGACATACTGACGTTTTTAGGACTTGATTAGAGAGATGCTTCGCTTATAATACTATACCTTGTTGTAATAGGAATCAGTATATCAAAAATCAGATGAATCGGATAATTTTAACATACAAAAATTTGTTGTCAAAAAAGTAAAAAAATCAGCATGTTTTCACGTACGGACTTTCTGGTAACGATTATAGAGTTGGTGCGCTTTCAAAGTCATACCTAACTGTTAACGGATGTACGCACCTACCCTAATTTTAGAAAAACTTCGCTTTTAAAAACAAATTTGATATTATTTACATTTCTATGTAACTCTTACTCTGAAGTTAAAAGTAAGTGAGCTTTCTAAAAACTACTTGTAAATTAAGTTCTAAACATACTTCTTTAGAAAGGACTTAACTTAGCTAAGAGAGTATTTTTTTCTTATATTATGAAAATTAACTCGTCAACATATGATAGATTTAAACCTAATAATACATAATACAAAGGAGAAAAATGTTTAACAGGCCGACTTTTAATACAAAGGTTTTAATACAAAGGTTTTAAGTAAATTTTTCGAGGGATTTAACATACTCATCCCCTTTCCCTTAAAACAATATTCCCAAACTCAAACTTTATTTAACAAGGATGACAACATCCATAAAAGCGAAGCTCTGAAACGGTAGGACAAACGGACATTAACACTTGTGTAATGTCAGAACTGAATAATCAGAATGCGAATGTATAAGAGTTAAAGCAAAATTGTAAGTAAATTTGTTGAAAAACTGCTTGATACAGGATAATGATTATGGACATACTTACATTTTTAGGACTTGATTATAGAGTTGCTTCGCTTATAATATTGTACTTTGTTGTCCCAGGAATCAGTATACCAAAAATCAGACCAATCGGATAATTAGGTCACATACAAATTTGTTGTTAAAAATGTAAAAAAATCAACATGTTTAAAATGGACGTACGGACATTCTGGTAATGATTATAGAGTTGCTACGCTTTCTAACTCGTACCTAACTATTACAGGAATCACCATGCAAAATTTGAAATCGATAGGACAATTCTAACATGCATAAATTAACGAAAAAAAAACTATTTAAAAAAGTAAAAAAATCAACATGTTTAAAATGGACGTACGGACATTTTGGTAATGATTATAGAGTTGCTACGCTTTCTAAATCGTACCTAACTACTAAAGGAATCACAATGCAAAATTTGAAATCGATAGGACAATTTTAACATGTCTAAATTAACGAAAAAAGCTATCCGTTACGGACGGACGGACGGACGTACGGACGGACGGACGTACGGACGGACCGACCCTAATTATAGAAAAGCTTCGCTTTTAAAAATGAAACCATTAATAAGATTTCTCGTATTCATTCGAATCCGGTGGATAGGAACCGGTTCTCATGAATACGAAAAAAACTATGTCTAGCATCGTATTATATCCAGTTTTCTACGAATATAGAAATGTACAATCATAAGATTAAAACTAGTTTTTTTAGCCTGTGCCTTCGGCACCACGGGGCTAAAAAAACTAGTTTTAATCTTATAATTGTACATTCTATATCTGCGGAAAGCCGTTTATAATACGATACGAGAAATAACTATTCTCGCATCCAACAAATCTTGTAACTTTAAATTATTAATTTTTTTGAAAATTCAATAATCCTTAATTACTTTTTTTTTTAATCAAAGGAGATTATAAAAAAAATAACACTTGTAAAAATTGAATTAATATCATTATTACGTTACAAACTGGAGGCTCCTACCCTCTCCTAAAGTTGATTTTTTAAAAATTATTTTCTATCTTGTGAGTTTTTTTTATACCTAAGACTATTGATTAAGCTATTAACTAGGGTACAGAAGGATATTGCTTGCCATTAAATCGATATGGTTCTCCTTTACTGTGTAGCTTTTTATATAGGTCCTGGGAAAGTTCTAAGCTATATTAGGAAAGGGTCCACATTCCTCCAAAAAGAAATCGCCTCTAGAAAACATTACCCCTTCCCAAAAGTTATTTTTTACTTTTTATTCCCAAACTAAAATTGAGAGTGGAAGGGTCGACTACCCCATTCTCCTTATAACTTAAGTGCCCCTAGGGGCATAGCCGCTAATATTATGACATAAACCAATTATTCTTATTGAGAATATTTATATTTAGTATTTTTCTTACAATTAAAAAGGTAATGATTAAGTTACCTAATAAAAAGATACAAATAATTAATTATATAATTATCTTAATCATATAATTACATCATCCTAATTTAATTGCTACTTGTTTCAATTTTTAGATTTATTGTGAGTTATTCCAGCAATCTTACTCTCTCCTTTCTAAAGTTCCTCATAGTTTTCCAGGTATTGATTTATATTCTTTAGTTTTATACAACAAGCAAAAGTGCAACCATTGTGTTTTTGACAAAAAGTGGGTGTGTTTCTGTCAATTTAAATAGTAGGTGTATGATAGGCAAAATCTTACACTGGAATGATAAACAACGTTTTATTGTTATTCGAACAAACGATAAAATTCATCGAGGCTGTAAAATGCACCTAGTTTTTTTCATTTTAAGATTTCAACAGTGTTTAGTTTCTAGAAGTCAAATTCACATTTATACATATGGGCAAAAAAAATCAAATGACTGTAATTTTCTAGTTGTAAAATGCCATATACCCTCATAATATAAAGTAAGCTTTTTTGGCTGAAGATTAAGATCTCAATAACTACTGAACCGATTGGGTTCTTTATTTTAGCTAAACTTCAAATAGGTCCCATGATGGTTTTAGGTTAGTTTGTTTTAAGTCCTGGGATGGTTATAAGATATTAATAGCCCCTCACTGCTCTTTTGAATACAGAGCTCCTAAAAGCTAGGGGCGTTGACGTACCCTTTACTGTAAATAAACCCACCAAAAGACTATAGACTAAGATAGTAGCTTCGCTATATTAGTAAAAACATTACTTAAAGATAATCCTCTTAATAACATTCAATATTTCTAAGAAGAGTTATTACATAAACAAGGATGACAACATCCATAAGTAGCGAAGCTCAAAAACGATGGATGGACATCAAGTACTATATAGCAATTTTAAAAAAAAATAAACATTAAAATCACGAAACCTTTTAATATTTATAACGTAAAATTGTAGGTATCAAACTAGTACCCCAACCAATAAGCAAATCTTAATAAAACTTTGTGGGTAAATGTAAAATTTAAAGTAATTAAATCCCTAAATATTACAGCCGAACACAGTAATAGTGTATGACTGATTATGACGTAACAAAAAAAATTGGCCAATGAGAGGCCACAATAAATTTTACCATTGGTCAATAACGGCCTCTCATTGGCTAATTTTTTTTTGTTACGTCATAATCAGTCAGACACTATTACTGTGTTCATTACAGCCACATATCTGGAATGGGAGCCGAGAAAATCACGTTTCCCCCAAAACGTTTCAGACGGACGGACAGACGGACATTTGCTTCCTACTTTGCTTCGCTACTAAAAAATTAAACATTAACACAAAAAAAATATAAAAAGACAAATCATGTAAAATTTCTTAGACTAGCCTTGTAGATAAGGTTTCTAAATCGAAATTTTGCACAATTTTATATACTATTTGTGTATTTCTTTAAATTAATAAATATTCAGCTTTTTTAATACTCTACAAGTGAACGTGTTCCTTTTTTCTACCATTTGATTTCAGAGCTTTGCTTTTATGGAACTACATCCTTGTTTATATTAATTCTTAATATTTATGAGAAATAAGTTATTGTACGGAGAAATTTAATCAAAACTTTAAAAGAAAAATAATAAAAAACACCAAATAAATATATTAACCTAAACATGTCTTAAATATTAGATATTTATAAATTAATTTTATTATATTTTTTTTTTTTAACTTTGAACAAATTTTCTATTATATTTTTTTAAATCATAAACAAGAAAATACATATAAAATATATAAGTAGCGCAGGAATATGATAGATAATTAAAACAATTAAGTAATTTTAAAAATGTCTGCCATTGCATTGGTAATCTAGTCTAAGTATTGGCCTATCATTGGTCCTTGGTATTGCATGACGTCATTTTTCTATAGCTTCATTTTTAAAAATAGAACTCAACTATAAAGGACAATAATTTAATAAAATTACATTCGTTGGATAGAAACTAAAGGACGGACGGACGGATTATCCATTGTTGTAAGTAGCTATGCTACTATAATAATAAAAATCATCATTTTGTTTAATATTTAAAATCTTTATTTTATTGTTTTAAAAAGAATATTGAAAATTGAATAAATAAATTTAGGGGTCGGCAGCCCCGCTTCATTCGCCTGTAAGCCTCAGGGAAATCAACCTCATACAATTTTTAAAATCAACTAGAATGAATCTTTTCTTTACCAAAACATGACAATCCCATTTAAAAAAAAAAAAATTCAAAGCATCTAAACGGGTTTAAAATTAAAGGCTTAGTCTCGGACTTACGCGCGGCTGCCAAACCCTGAATAAATTTGTTTGATAAAATCATAAAAGAAAATTCTAACTATTAACAACTTGAGTATGAAAACAATTATTTTTTTAAAAGTTTATTTGTTCAGTATTATTGAGTGGGTGATGAGTTTTACAAATGGTTGAATTTCTTATGAAACATTGATGACGATAGTAATTTGGGGATCTAAAGGGATAAGACAATAACCTATTAATGCATGTACAGACCCAATGATGATACATAAACTTTCCCCTACTGTAGATTAAAGTTAGTGGTTGAAACGTATGAACACTAACTAAACCAAGCCATCAAGATTCATTAATAGTCCCCAAAGTTGATGAGCCAACGAAAAATAAAACGTTATTATAAATCTTTGGGGACTAGTGTAATATGAAGTCTAATGTCCCCTCACTCCCTGGGTTTGGTTAATGCCTTGACCCAGAAACAGGCGAAACGCATAACCATAAGACACTTAGATAAAGTTTATCCAATCAAAGGGTTGGTTGTGTGCATCCAGATATGGCATTAACCAGAGGTGAATTCTCAAAAAAAAAACTTTTTTGGCTCTCTGCCTTACTAAAATAGTGAGGCAAAATTATCCCCTCTAAATTTTTTGCAAGCCTCACTAATTTTAGCGAAGCAAAGAATTTTTAGTGAGGCAAAAGTTTTTTAAGAATCAACCTCAGATTGTTTAAACACCCAAGATTACGAATTAGGAACATGTCCATAATTGTTCTTGTTCTAGGTTGTGCATCCTTTATCAACGACTGGACTCATACCATTGATAATTCTAGGTGATCATTAATTTTTATTTGATTTTCTCCATCTTTCTTTATAGTAGCAAAGCTTAATCTCATCTCTCCATTTCTTGTTTTTTTGCTATGCTTTATAACTTTGTCCGTTTTTATAGTCTTTCGCTACTTATGGATGTTGTCATCCTTGTAAAGTCTTGTTTAGACCCTATTTTTATGTATTTTTATCATCCTATTATATAAAGTAATAAACGTTTTTTGTCTGTCCCGAAGGATCTCGCTAACCGCTGAACCGATATTGTTCTCCTTTACAGTGAAGCTTCTAATAGGTCCTGGGAAGGTTTTAAACTATTTTTGGGGTGGTGTCTTCACCCCTCTCCCCACAAATTTTTTTTTACTCTTTGGAAACTTAAATTTAAAAAAGGATGAGGTCGAATTTTTCCCCTACTACCTTAAGTGCCCCTAGAGGCTTCTAGGGGCGTAGCCGCTAGTATATATTTAATTCATCCATCAAACGGATGTTTTATCCATCCATATAAAGTCTATTTGTTTATTCATTTATCAATTACCCTATCCATTCTTTTACATTAGACATTTACATCTTTTAATCTATCTGTCGATTCATCCATTAATTTATTAATCCATTTACCCCCTATTCACTTATCTTAATTTTTATTTATTAAGGTGTAATGAATTTCCGAATCTATATGTCTATACCCGCGAGTACGTTGACAAGCAGTCGGCGCCGAAGGGCTAAACATTTCAGGTATAAAGGGTTAAGATTCAATATATCAGTCGGTTTTTGTAATGCAATTCTGTATCTGGTTCGAAACCCTGAATAGCCTACACCGAATTTGAAAAAAACATCAGACGGATTTTTGAATTTCATCCTGTGTATAAAATTATTCAAGAAATAAAATTCATTTTTTTTAATTAGATCCGTGTGTATTATCGTCATATTAGATTTGATTGTTAAATTGTTTTACTGTTGGTGGATTTTGGCCTCAAATTTTGGAAGATTTTTTTTATTTCCTAATTTCTAAAAAAAGATCCTAGTACGTTTTACTTAAGAGATGTCCCTTTAGGACCTTTATCCCTTAGAATGTATGTCCTTTAGTAGGTTTGTTGCTTTTGAAGGTTTGTCATGCTTGTTTATAAGCTGAGAGTTGATGGACGATATCATATTTGTTCTATGTTTTAGAATGGCCCGTATAGCTGTTGCTCTGGTATTTCTTTTCGTTATTTTCAACACTCCCAGGCTGACCATTGGAATATATGAGGTATTTTTCTTTAATATATGGTTTCTTACATTTTGTATTAGTGGTTACGCCCCTACGCCTCTACGGGCACTTGAAGGGGGGGGGGGGTGGTTAAAGTCCAAAATTTTAGTTTTGTATTTGAATTTAAAAAGTAAAAAAAAATATTTTTATAGGGTGGTCGTTCTTATCTAGCGGTAAATTCTCTTGAAAAAGTGTTGGTACCCTCCCCCAAATAGTCATGAACCTTCCCAGGACCTATGAGAAGCTACATTATAAGAAGAACCATAGCGTAATTTCATTGCAATCAAAATTTTCTTTCTATTTAGGTGACCAACATACAGATAATTCTTCAATGTTTCTCGAGTAGAATTGTTTACTATCCCAGCACTAGTCAGCTAGTAGGAGATATATTCTCACAGGTAGATAGATAGATACTATCCTAGCACTAGTCAGCTAGTAGGAGATATATTCTCACAGGTAGATAGATAGATACTATCCAAGCACTAGTCAGCTAGTATCAGATATATTCTCACAGGTAGATAGATAGATACTATCCCAGCACTAGTCAGCTAGTAGGAGATATATTCTCACAGGTAGATAGATTGATACTATCCCAGCACTAGTCAGCTAGTAGGAGATATATTCTCACAGGTAGATAGATAGATACTATCCCAGCACTAGTCAGCTAGTAGGAGATATATTCTCACAGGTAGATAGATAGATACTATCCCTGCACTAGTCAGCTAGTAGGAGAAATATTCTCACAGATAGATATTTAGATAGAATTTAAAGATAAAAAGTTGATAGAAAGATTAATAGATTGAATGTTAGATTGTTCTCGTATATATATTTGGATAGATATTTTTAATTTTAATTGAGATTAATTTTATATTTCAGTATTTTGCTCTGTTGAATTCAAGTGTAAACTTTCTGGCCTACTGCATGCTTGGATCTCAATTTCAGGTATATTGTGTTGGTAGCGCAGCCACTTTAGAATAAGGGTAGGTATGTACGTCATTACACAAGATACGTCTTGGTTCCGTATTGTACATATATGTATAAATATAAGTTAATCTTAAAAGGTAAATTAATAGCTTCTTACTGACCATTTTATGAGAAAACTGGCGGCTACGCCCTTGGCTGCCTCTGTCAAACTCCCCCCCCCCCCTAACACACTTTCAATTTTAGTTTTATAAAAAGAAAATTGTGTAATGGGATATTTTTTCATGGAGTGATTTCTTTTTTGAGGGTGGTGGTACCCTGCCACAAAAATAGCCGTAAACCTTGCCATGGCCTATGAGAAATATGATTCAAATCCGCATGACAATAGAATAGATTTAATAAGAATTTTAAAATATTTTAATGATTATTAAATGCTTTTTTTTAGGCTGAGTTTATGACAATTGTGAGGAAATATCTAATATTTATCAAAGTACCGGTAAGAATACATTTCTAACATATAAAGCAATGTCATTATATTAAAAAAAAAGCTGTTTCTTTTCAGATTTTACTTGGAATACTATTAACTAATAATTTCATTTCATAAAAATTGCAGACCAATCGGTCCAGTGTTTTTAAAAGATTAACCAAAATTTTTACAAAAGGCTGAATATCTTTGATTTTGATTATAAATGTCAACTCTTTAAAGTCTTATTTAAACTTTTGACTAGCTTTTTTTGTGCCGAACCTACCCTATAATTAAAAATGTCTGTTCGTCGCTACTTATGAATGTTGTCATCCTTATTGCAAATTATAAAAGAATATTATTTTATTAAACTGGCAAAAGGAATTTAATATGATACCATAGTTATCAAATATTTATGAAATGTAATATGTAAAATAAATGGAATATTGTATAAGATTATTTATATATTTATGAAGATTTTTTGGAACTGTATATTTTTTTTGTAGCAAAGCTGCACTATAAGTCAACCGTCTCTGTCTGTGATGCTGACATATAAATCTGCAAGAAACCCATGCAAGCAGTTCATAAGTTATTGTTGTGCTTTATTTAAAAAAGGCTTCATTATTAATGAACAAGAATGACAACATTCATGTAAGCGAAGCTCTGAAATTAAACTGCAGAACAAACAAACATGAACACTTGTGGAGTGTTCAAAAGTGATAAGCAGAATTTATTCATTTGAATGTATGAACAAAAAATGTTGCGAAATTGCTTAAATACAAGATTCTGTTTATTACTTTAAGAAAATAATTTTTTATTCTGTATATTTATTGTAATATGACACCAAGTCAACCAAAGATGTACAATCCTTATATAAACGTATTAGTATATCTGTCTGTACCAAAGGATCTCGCTAACCGTTGAACCAAAAAGGTTCTCTTTTACAACGTAGCTTCTTACAGGTCCTAGGAAGGTTAATAACTATTTTGGGGGAGGGTACCACCACCCCAAAAAAATCAACCGAAAAAATTAAATTACCCCACCTAAATTTTTTAAAGTTTTTCTTTTTAAAACTACAATTGAAAATGGTGAGGTAGACTTCGTCAAGAGCCCCTAGATGTCTCTAGGGGCGTAGCCGCTAGTTACAATTAATTGTATATAGGGTGGAGGTGAGAATGAAGCTACGCCTGAGAACAACAGTGTTGACAATAAAGAAGTTGATGATAGCCAAGGGGATGAAGTTGATGAGGCTAATGATAACTTTGAACTACAGGTAAGTCAGGGATCTAAAGGGATAAGACAACTGATGATACATTTTATTAAATCCCAGTGGACAAAAGCAAAATTTAAAACCAACCAAAATTTAAAAAATGCCTACAGTTTTTGATCCAACAAATACGATAATTTGCTTATAATAGTCCTCCCGAGGTAAATAAACTCTTGAAAATAGATATAAAGAAATTCGATAACAACTCCATAAAGGGGACAATAGGAATTCAGTGAAGAAACAAAATCAGACCATATTATTAATTAAAAATGTAAACATTCTTCATTTTATCCATATAATAAGACATTTATAGACCGTTCAATTTCTTATACAAGAAAAATTAGCTAGGAGAAATTTTTTCGTCCAAAAATTTATTGGATTAAATCACAAAATCCTCGTCTGCTATAAATTCCTTCTTAAGTTGGACGGAATATTATGTCTAATTGGCTGCCAAGAGTAATAAATCTATTAATATTTTATTTCAATTTAGGAGAGAACTAGCAGAGGGACTTCTTCAACAAGGCAATCTATTCAATTTGTAGAACTAGAAAGATTTAATTATTGATATCAGGGATCAAAGGGATAAGACAATGACTGATAAATTTATGTATATCCCCAATGATAATATACAAAATTACCCTTTTAAAAGATTACAATTAGTAGTTCAAAGTTTGTACACTCAACTTAAGAATCAACCAATCAAAATTCACTAAAGTCCCAAAAGTTGTTAAGCCAAGGAATAAGAAAAATTTCCCCACAACCCTCTTCCCCTTTTCCTCCCCTTCTTACCCACCTCTCTTCACTTACATGAGAAAACAAAATATACTTCCAAATACTTTAAAAGGTTTCGTGATTTTTTGTAGAATTGATTGTTATAATAGCTACCCCTGGTAATAGGTAAAACACCCAATAGACAACGAATCTGTTGATTGAAAGACTTTTGTCTTAAAATCTTAATTCGATTGTTCCTCTTTATAAGTCAAGCGATTTCTCTAATCAAACTATTAAATCAAGCGTCTGGTTTAGCATACTTAACCATTTATGCCAATATGAAAGTGTATTAAATATGTACGTTTGTCCAAAAATGCATAGAGACTGTATATTCCATGTCCCCCCCACTATGTTCCATTGAGTGACAAATAATCGTATTTTACATTTTGGAAAATACACTTTTAAACAATTGTTTAGTAATATACACAAGTTTTTGGAAATAAAGCCGAAAGAATTAGCTCTTTACTATGAAAATTAAGAATTTTATGTGTAATTATACCAGAGGTATGGAATTAAGTTCCTTTTCATCATTGTTAACCACTATTTTTAATTTCAACTAAACTACATTTCAAATCAGTGTGGACCCTTTATTTTTGAAGCTATTTTGAAGTATTATATATTTTTGGAATCAGGATGTAATAATTTATACGTTTAGCCTTTAAAAGAAGTCAAATCTCCATTTTTTGTTGTAATTGTAGATGGTATTCTTAGCATACCCGATTTCTGTAAAATAGACAATTTTCTTCTAATGTAAATTTTACGTTTGGTTCCAGATATCTTAAGCGCAAAAGAGCGCAAGCAAATCCTCTTACATGGTGATATTAGATGTATGTACAATATCAGAGAACTTTACCCTGTGTATGCGAATGTATGCGAAGTTTGTTTTTTTTAAGCCCTAAAGATACTGGGTCTATCAAAAAATAACAATTTTTAAAGATATAAAAGTAATTTATTTTTTTACTTATTTTAAACACATATTCATTTAAACTAAAAGTAAAGAAAAGTTTTAAATAAAGATTATCCCTAAATGTCTAGGCTCTTATCTGAACCATTTTACCTTTTTATTGGGGGGGGGGGGGGGGGGTAATGCCCCACTCATATCCACATCTGAACCCATTAAAGCTAGAAGTTTAAAAATTTTTATGTCGTTTCCTAGTTCAAATATATATTCTTATTTAATTCGTTAGCATTATTACTCCCTTCACCCTTTTATTAAGCAACCTTTTTCCAAAGGTGCTTTCATACTTATTTAAAAAAGACAAGTAGAATTTGTATTGTTTAAGATAGAAAATGCTTCCTTTCAAGTAAATTGAAAATAAAATGAAAGTCTTACATATCAGAGATTTATAGGGATTAGACAATGGCCGAGAAATTAATGTACATTCCCAATGCTAATGCACAAAATTGCCCATTCTATAAATTAGTGATTTAAATGTTTGGACACTCAACTAATAAACCAACCAATCAAAATTCAATAAAAGTCCAGCAAATTGTTATGCCTACAAATAAGAAAACGCTATTTGGTGAATTTGGGGACTATTATAATAAACAGCCCATTGTCCCCTCCCTCCCTACATATACACACAGAAAATAAATAAGAAATAGGCTCATCTGTATGCCAACTTTAGATTAGAAATCTCAAAATATAAATTTCGGCGGCGGCGGTCGGTGGAAAAACGGCGGCAGATTTTCATTTGATTTCAGTAGGTCATACATACTTGTTAGAAAAGCTTATGTTTAAAATTTGAAGTCTATAGGTCAAAAATTGCGGTCTCAAGAGCTGTTAAAAGATTTCTGATGGATCAGGACCTGCAGGATCATACCTGGACCCTGAAATTGACTTAAACACCTAAATTTGATATTGTTATGTACTGGTATAGGATATTTTAGTATTTGGTAACTTAAAATGCTTAGTTTAAGGCAAACAAAATACTTTTGCTCTTTACCTGTATGACCCTGCCAGGTTTGCTGGCATCCTGTGCCAGCCAGGATGGAGATATTTAAAATTTCGCCATTATATTGAAAGATATATGGATACTTATTGCTATTTAAATAAAATTTCATCAAAATTTTGAAATATACACTCTCTATGATTTTTTGTCATTTTTTGGCTTTTCTGGAACACGGTGCCCCCGTCATATGGATAGACAAAAAAAACAGCATACTTTTTACGACACTTAATTTATATCAATTCAAATTGAATAAATTATCAATGAATAGTGCAAGAAGTGTTTTGAGGTCTATATCTGTTGTTACCAGTCCGGGGGGTGGTAGCTGCCAGTATCAGGTAGTAATTGATAGATAGATTCATGCAATTTATCTTTTTTGCATAATGATTCTTATAAGAATAAAGTACAACTTAGAAAACGTAACAGCTCTATAAGCATTACCGTTACAGTTTTAAACATATTCCTATAAATTTTTTAATGTTTTATTTGGAAGCTTTTTATAGTGCCTATAAAAAATGACGTCATACTTGCTAACTATTGGCCAAGCAAAAAGTATACCGGCCTGCCATTTGATATTTATTCTGTTTAATGACCAATCATTGGTTATTTGCGTGTATGACGTCATTTTTTATAGGCACTATAAGCAGCTTCTGTACTACACTATTAAAGTGTTTGACTGTCACATTTTATGGATGTTATCATCCTTGTTTTTCTTAATATGATAAATATTTTAGGTGACATGTATCCGCTAAAATCTCAGTAAAGAAACACAGATATAAAATATCAAAATATATTAATAATCAAAACTATATTTGCTTGTTGTCTATTGGTATTTATCAGGGCTCGGCAGCCGCGCATAAGCCTCAAATTTAAATCTGCTTTAAAAAAAAGATTCGAAAAAGATGGATTGTCTGTTAACGTACAGGTTTAGACATCCAGCTGAATGTAAAAGCTATAATATGAAGATTTCACCGAGGCATACACGCGGCTGCCGAGCCCTGTTTTAATCTTGTTGAGTAAACAAGGATGGCAACATCCATAAAAGCGAAGCACTGAAACGGTAGGACAAACGGACATTAACACTTATATAGTGTCAGAACTGAATAATCATAATAGAAATGTATAAGGGTCAAAGCAAAATTGTAAGTAAATTTGTTGAAAAAAAGTGCTTGATTCAGGATAATGTTTATGGACATACTTACATTTCTAGGACTTGATTAAAGAGTTGCTTCGCTTTTTACAATATACTTTGTTGTCCCAGGAATCAATATACCAAAAATCAGATCAATCAGATGATTAGTTCACATAAAAATTTGTTGTTAAAAAAGAAAAAAAGTAACATGTTTAAAATGGACGTACGGACATTTTGGTAATGATTATAGAGTTGCTACGCTTTCTAAATCGTACCTAACTACTAAAGGAATCACCATGCAAAATTTGAAATCGATAGGACAATTCTAACATGCCTAAATTAATGAAAAAAGCTATCCGTTACGGACGTACGGACGGACGTACGGACGGACCAACCCTAATTATAGAAAAGCTTCGCTTTAAAAAATATTGTGAATATTTTCTGTATTTTAAGTTTGTACTTAAATAATTTTTGGTGGTTTCTTTCATAGTGTCTAGTCGAGCACAGGCAGCCCCTCCCCTTAATTTTGAAAAATTTGAAATAAAGGGGGTATAGGGTTTTTTTAAAATTTGTTTAGGACTTTAGTTTAGGTTATGTTAGAGTTAGCTTCCCCCGCAGGGGTTAAGTTCGACATATACACTTCGAGCGAAACCGCCAAAATTTATTACGAAATTGTGATCATTTTTTTGTACCTTAATTCATACTTGCATAAACCAGAAAGTTATCCACAATTGTTAAGGTTCCAGGTGTGGCAAAATGCCCTCGACCCACCCACAAGACATTTTTTTGCCGCAGGCATCACTATTAAAAAATTATAATGTTAAGACATTCTCTGACATGCAAGAGGGAAAGGACATAGTGTGGTAGGGTGAAGCGTTTCAAGCTGGGATTAGCGTCGGGGTGTTATTTGGTAAACACGGAGCATCGCATACTCTGGAAAAGGCTTGTCCGTATGCCGCCTACCACAATAGTACTTTAAATAATACCGGTACCGAAAGATTTATAATCACGATATCTCATGTTCATTTATTAGATTAAAAACTTAGGTCCATTGATTAAATATAACAGTGCGTAAATCTTTCAACCAATGCAATGGTTAATTCTACGGAAGAGGCATTTTTGTTTATCATCAACGGGAATTTATATCAATTTATCGTCCATTGTCTTGTCATTGATCATAATCTCTCGCAATGTAATTAAAATTAATAATTGTACATAATATATATATTTTGTGAATATTACAAGTTTGTTGTAAATAAATTTGAAAACTAATTTTTTTATTTATTTCTTATTAAAACTAAGGGCTAGCTTACCCGTAAAATTTTAACTATCAGCTATCCTTCTAGAATAGTAACTTGATCTCTGTACCGAAGGATCTCGCTAACCGCTATGGTTAATATTTACAGAGTAGCTTGACATAGGTCGCGGGAAGTTTATAACTATTTTGGGGGCGGATTCGCTAGTTTAACAATAAAACACAATCATAAATTTGAAAGGTTGCTTAATACAAGGGCTCGTCAACTATTGCTGGTCTAAGCCGAGTATGGTCGAGCGTGGCCGCAGCTATTTATTTTTTTTTGGCCACAACATCAGTCTCGCGGATAAACCGGCTGTAGCCTATGAAAAGCCGCGCGGCTGGGGGTGACAGCGGCTAACTTAATAATAATGTTTCACCTCCCAGCCTATGTCCTAGGTCCTGTCTTTCCCTGTGTTGATTATTGATTATTCCACAAAGAGTAAAACACTCTCAGAAGATGTCATTCTTGTTTAAGCGAAGCTTTTCTATAATTAGGGTCGGTCCCCTGGCATGTTAGGATAGTAAATATATTTTAGGTTTATAAAAAAATATTCTTATTATTAGGTTCTAACACTCGAAAAGTTTATTTGTCATATATCAACGTCTGATTGTAGAGCTTTGCTTTTGTAAATGTTTACAATGACAACATGTTTGGGAAAACTAGTGTTTCGGAGCCGGAGCCGGGAGCAGCAACATTTTCAGGGTGGCCACAGACTTTTTTTCAAAATAGCATAAAATAGTATGCAGAAAATAGTGAATAGTATGCAATAGTATGTACAAATTCCATAAAATAGTATGAAATAGCGTGCATTTAAAAAAAATAGTATAAAATAGCATGCATTTTAAAGTGCATTTAAAACAACTTAATGCCTTAAAATGCAGGCAGGGGAGGAAGGGGGGAAGGTCTTCAGGTGTTGATTCTTACATAAACTATAGCTCATGCCTCTGACAGCTTTAGTCCAAAAAATACTGCTCTGATGATCGAATGGTTTAAGAGATACCTAACTAGGGTAAGGTTAATTTTAAGGTCTTTTTGAGCCACGGAGGGCTAGGGGGGAGGGGGCATCAGTTTGACTTCTAGACTAAAAGTTGGTTGATACCAATGAAAGCTAAAATATCTGCATGGTAAATTAAGGGATTCCAGGTAATTTTTAGGGTTTTATAAAGCCCTAGAAGGCTAGAGGCATAGGGGGGGGGGGGGGTCAGGGGGAATGACTCTTAAACTTGAGTTATTTTATACACATTGTTTAAGTTCAAAATATCTGCACGATTCAAATGTGATCCAAGAGAAAACTAAGGTTTGGTCAATTTTTAGGGTTTCATAAAGTCCCAGAGTGCTAGGGGGATTGGGGCTAAGGTGTTGCTTCTTGCTAAAATTATAACTGATGCCTTTGATAACTTAAATTGAAAAAAAATCTGCTTTTATGATTAAATGGTTTAGGGATAATTAAGGTCAGGTTCATTTTAGGGTTTTATTGAGCCCCGGAGGGCTAGGGGGGGGGGAGAATGACTTTTAAACTAAAAGTTGGTCTGCACTAATAAAAGCTTAAGTCCAAAATATCTGCATGGTTTATTAAGTAGTTTTAGAGAAAACTGAGGTTAGATCAAATTTTAGGGTTTTATCGAGTCTCGGAGGACTAGGGTGTGATGGCTGGGTAGTTGCTTCTTGCTTAAACTATATATCATACCTCTGATAGCTTAAGTCCAAAAAAATCTGCTCTCATGATCAAATGGTTTATGAGATAGTTAAGGTTAGGTTAATTTAAAGGCTTTTTTTTAACCCCCGCGGGGCTAGGGAAATTGGAAGTGGGGTGACATCTAACTAAATGTTAATTTATCCATAAAAGCTTAAGTCCAAAAAATCTGCAAGGTTCATAATTTTGGTTCCAGAGAACCCCCCCCCCCCCTTGATCTTATAGGCACTGAGTAACTTAAATAATGGGTTTGGGTATGACACTTAAGTGAGGGTAAGAATTTTATTAATATCTCATTCCTAGCGGGCACAGGATGCCAACAAACCTGGCAGGATCATCCAGGTAAAGAGAAAAAAATATTTGAGTTTAAGAAAGCATTTTATGTTACCAAAATACTAAAATATCATATATATGTATATACAGGGCGACCACTCCAAAACCAAATAAATATAGTATTTTTATAGTATATTTTTTAAATCCATATAGTATACTAGCGGCTTCGCCCCTAGCCTCTAGGGGCTGTGCCTCAAGGGGTAATTAAAGAAAAAAAAAATAATTACCTCTGGAGATGCCCACCCAAATTTTAAACAATTAAAAAAAATAATGAGGGGGGATTTTTTTCATTTTTAGGGGGGTTGGGGGTGTCCCACCCCCCAAGAAAATAGCCTAAAACCACCACAGGACCAGTAGGTATATTCCCTGAAGAGTAGAATCCGATCGGTTCAGTGGTTACCGAGATCTTAAGGGACGGACAGACAGACGGACAGACAGACGGACAGACAGACAGACAGACAGACGGACAGACATCATTCTACTTTGTATTATAGATATAGTATATTTTTTCTTACTCATATAGTATGATATAGTATCGGACTTTGTTTTATTTAGTAATACATAGTATATAAATCATCAATAATAACTCAAGGCAAAGCTGTTATCAAAGTAATTTCACATATAAGGGGGGAGAGGGGGGGGGGGTTGCCACTTTCGCTAGCTCTTTGATTATTAGGCTAGGTATTAATGTGAGTCTATAGGTCATTAGGGATAAAAGATTACTTTTGGGTAGAACTTCACGTATATTTAATCATTTTTTTGAATAGGTCTCCAGGTTTAGGTGCTGCAGGCTAGCTGGAAGGTGGTTTCTGGACAAGTTAAAAAAAATTTAAATTTCTGTTTGAAGAGTTAGAGATCAACTTATTAAACAAAATATGTATCTTTATGTTATTAACATATCTGAAGAAAAAAAATATAATCAGACTCCAATTTTTGGTCCTGCAGGCCTCCAGGTTCACTCTGGACAGGTGAAAAATTCAAATTTCTTATTAGAATAGTTAGAGGTCAACTTATAAAACAGAAAATGCATCTTTTTGGATGTTATTAACATAACTAAAGAAAAAATTAAAATCAACCTCCAAGATCTGGTTCTGCAGGCCTCCAGGTCCACTCTGGACAGGTAAAATTCCAATTTCTTGTTTGAAGAGTTAGAGGTCAACATATTAAACAAAATATGCATCTTTTTGGATATTTTTTTACATATTTGAAGAAAAAAATGACATTTAGCCTCCAGGTTCAGGTGCTGGAGACCCTCAGGTGGACTCTGGGAAGGTAAAAATCAAACTTCTGATTTGAACAGTTAATGGAATATTTGTTAAACAAAATGAGCTTATATTTGGATGTTATTTATATATTTTAAGGAAAAAATAAAATTAGCCTCCAGGTGGACTCAGGACAGTTATAACATCAAAATTTTAAATTTAAGGAGTTAAAGGTTAGTTTATTAAACAACATAAGCATCTTCTTTAGATACTATTTATGTGTTTTAAAGAAAAAATGACAATCGACCTCCAGGCTAGGTTAAGGTGCTGCAGGCCTCCAGATGGACTCTGGACAGGTAAAATATTATGTTAATATATAATAATGTGTTAATATTATCCAAATAAATGCATTTTCTGTTATATAAATTGACCTCTAACTCTTCGTATAAGAAATTTGATTGTTTACCTGTCCAGAGTGGACCTGGAGGCCTGCAAGCAGCGTGTCGGAGCCGTTTAATTTTGATGCGGCTCCGGCTCCGCGGAGCTGTATCTGGAAATATGGCTCCGGCTACTGCTCATTATTGAATTTGAAAAAATAAAATAAATAATATAAAATAGTTTGCTTTTATTTGATTAAAGCTATATAAAAGTAGAAGGATGTGTGTCTATTTGTTAAGTAACAATAGTTTTTCAGTTTATTATATGGAAATAGACCGCTGCCAAATTATAATATTACTTTAAAAAAATCCTTTTTAGCTAATCTGGAGCCGGAGCCATTTTTAACGAAAAATACGGCTCTGGCTCTGGAAAAATGTTGCTGCTCCCGGCTCCGTCTCCGAAATGCTGCCTGCAAGACCTGAACTTGGAGGCTGATTTGTATATTTTCTTCAGATATGTTAATAAGATCAAAAAATACACATTCTGTTTTAAAAGTTGACCTTTAACTCTAAAAATAAAAAATTTTATTTTTTACCTGTCAAGAGTGAACCTAGAGGCCTGCAGGACTTGATCCTGGAGACTAATTTTCATTTTTTCTTCAGATGTTAATAACATCCTAAATGATGCATATTTTGTTTAATATAAGTTGATCTCTAAATCTTCAAACAAAAATTTTAAATTTTTTACCTGTCCAGAAACCACCTTCCGGCCTGCAGCATCTAAACCTGGAAACCTATCTAAAACATGAATAAATAAAAGTGAACTAATACCCAAAAGTAAACTTTTATCCCAACTAACCTATAGTCTCACATTTATACCTAGCTTAATAATCACGGAGTAAGCGAAAGTGGCAAAACTTTTCCCTCCCCAGTTAAGTTAATTCTATGAAAAATAACTGATACCTATTTAAAACATAATCACAAACAATAATATATTTTCAGGATTTTCTCAATTACTGTAAAGCTTTATGCATTTTTGTCATATCACAGTATCTTTTGATAGGTTATTTTAGGTTAGGTAAGTTAAAGGTTAATGATTGCCCCTCAGAGATGAAGCCACCCGCAGGGGCTAGAAATAGGATAAATCATACTGTGAAAAAAAGATTAAACACTCCTTTAGAGGGGTTGTCTCAAAACTGAAAATATTCGTTTTTTGTAATCTAAATCTAATATTATATAGTATATATAGTAAATTTTTGTCATATAGTATGATATAGTATCCAAATTCATCTTATATAGTATAAATACTAATAGTATATATAGTATGCAGTGGTCGCCCTGTATATAGGCACCAATTTAAGGTTCAAGGTTTGATCCTGCACGTTCTGATCCTCCAGGTTTCCAGAAATGTTTAAAAGGATCCTTTGACCGAAATTTTTTACTTTAAATTTTAAACTTAAGCTTTTCCAACATGTCCACATGAGGTATTAAAATTTTATAAATATCCACCGTCGTTTTCCTGCCGAGCCCCGGCTGGCAGCTGCCAAGAACAGCTTCCGCTGCTGAAATTTATGTTTTGAGAATCCTAACATAAAATTTACACACACAAAAACATTTTCTGAAAAAATTGGTCTTTTAGCTTCAAACTTACAGCCGTTAAAAATTGTTATGTGAAAAAGAACCTAAAAACAGAGGATTTATATTAGTTAAGAGATCATAAACCTCAGTTACCTATAGGATCATTTAATAATAAAAGTACTCCTCAATGCTATTAAAATTTAAAAGGAGATATCTTTACATTGATTATGGAAATACCAATAACTTTCTTCTGGAAACATTTCTAAAAAAATTGAAAACAAAGTAGCAAGTTTGCCATATTTTCACAGTAGCATTTGATAAGTTATTTTAGGTTAGGTAAGCGGTAATGATTGCCCCGCAGGGTTAGCGCCCCCCCCCCCCCGCAGGGGCTAGAAATAGGATAAAAGATACTGTGAAAATGCGATAAAACCCGCTACTTTTTGGAAAATAGTGGAAATAGTATGCAATTTGGGACAATAGTGGAAATAGCATAATTTTTTGGAATAGTATGCATAGCATGCAAAAATAGTGGAAATAGCGGAAATAGTAGAAATAGCATGTTTGTGGCCAGCCTGCATTTTTGGTGGAGCTGGATCCGGAGCCGTATTTTTCGTTAAAAACGGCTCCGGCTCCAGATTAGCTAAAAATGATTTTTTAAAGTAATATTATAATTTGGCAACGGTCTATTTCCATATAATAAACTGAAAAACTATTGTTACTTAACAAATAGACACACATCCTTCTACTTTTATATAGCTTTAATCAAATAAAAGCAAAATATTTTATATTATTTATTTTATTTTATCAAATTCAATAATGAACAAAAATTGATATATTAATTTTAAGGTAGGAGCCGGAGCCGCATCAAAATTAAACGGCTCCGACACCCTGGAAAAATATGTATATATGTAAAACCGACGTTCAAATAACAAAGTTTTAAAATTTATTTAATATCATAAAACAAAGACGTTTTAACATCAGTACACATTAATGGATTTAGAAATATGTTATGAAGTTCTATGAAAACTGTATTTTTAGTTGAAAAACAAAACTTTGGAGATTTTAATAAATAATTTAGAAAAGAACGTTATAAATAATATATCTTACTAAACTTAAAAATATCAATGAAAACATACCTAAATAAAATAAAAAATAAAACAGTATTGATGATCTAAAAGATTAAAAATCTATGTACTGTTCTATTGGAAAGTAGAAAATTAGGTAACTAATTATTGCAAAGAAAAACTGGGTTTTTTTTGGCTAATAAACTTGAATGTATTTATCCAGTATGGCTTCGAAACCGATTCATGTATTAGAACCGGTTCTAAGCCATACTAAAGAATCATGTATTGTATCGTACCATATCCTATTTTCTAAGAAAATGAAAATGTACAATCATAATATTAAAACCAGTTTTGTTAACCCGTATCTTTGGCATATCGGTGCTAACAAAACTTACTAGTTTTAATCATATAATTGTAAATTTTTATATCATCTGAAGGCTATTTATAATATATGCGATAAAAAAAACAATTAATATATTGCTACCGTAGCTATCTAATTATTCATTTACGGAATTATTTGTCATTTTATAAATAAAACTATTCGTCAAAAAAAAAGACTAACTTAAGTATCTTGAATTGCCAGCCCTACTCTGAAATGAAAAGGAGAAAAGTGATACTTTTCATAGAACCTCTACTTTTTATTATATTATATGGTAACCTTATCACAACAAGAGCATGCACAGATTTTAAAACAAGTATGACAACATCCATAATTAGCAAAGCACAAAAATATTATTGAACAATAGGACAAAGTGAGTTAAAGAGCAGATGTTCGGTAGTCATAACGAAGAAAAGAAAATCCCGAAACCTTTAAAAAGTAAAGTTTAGTCTTTTGAAGTCCGACGTACAAAACTACATGCAAATATGACTAGGTATATAGAAATCTTAACTGAAAATTTCAGCTGTCAATCTTCAATAGGTAGCAACTGAGAAAATAACATTTCTCCATAACATTACGGACATACAAAGTTATTATAGAGTAGCTGCGCTAATAAAAATAAAAAACATGTGAACATTCTTAATGGACAATAAATGAATCTTCCCCCTAGAAAAATTAAGCATAATTTGTTAAACTAAAATAACCTTCTAAGAAAGGATTAATTTAAAGCCTACTGTCATATCTCTTATGTATTATACTTTTTAATCAAAGCTTTTATATAAATAAACAGAATTAGAATTTACGAAAATCAGGGCTCGGCAGCCGCGAATAAGCCTTAAATTTAAACCCGCTTGTAAGCACATAAAAAAATTGAAAAGATGGATTGTCTGTTTAGGAACAAGTTTAGACATCCAGCTGAACTATAATATGACGATTTCAATGAGGCTTACACGCGGCTGCCGAGCCATATGTGATGAAAACTTTCGACTTTTCATGGTAAAAAATGTTCCTTCGTGTATAGATTAAACAAAAAAAACAATATAAAGGTTAAAATTCTCCTTATATTGGCCCTAATTAATTAAAACTCTGTTAAAATCCAGTTAAACCATAGAATAACAGCCATGGAGTCGTATTTTTTTTAAAAAGATGTCTGATTTTTAGTTGGATAGGGTACAAAATATTCATAATAAAGATTTGTTGGTCATTTTGCAAAAAATTTAATTTATTTTACTAATTTAGACATTTATTTTATTGCTAGAACGCACATTTTTCGAGTAAACACTACGTTTCTACATATACATAATCATATTTTAATCATAATTTAATTAAGACAAAAATGGACTAACTTATATACAGAAGAGAAAAATAGAATATTTAATAACACATATCTTGCATATCATGATACTAATAACACGAAAATATAATCAATTTTCTGTCCCTATCAGGAAATTTTCTGCGACATTAGCAGGGCAAAAAATTAATTAAACAGCAACCTGTTCCAGGAAAATAAACAACTGCTTGAATGATATAATAGTTATTTATTGCATCAGATTATAGAAGACAGCTTTCTGCGGATATTAAAATGAAAAAATTAAAGATAAAAATAAGTTTTGTTAGCCAAGCGGAGTCCAAGGCCCGGGCATAACAAATCTGGTTTTATTCTGATAATTTTTATTTTAATATTCGTAGAATAATGCGACATCTCTTAAGTAAAACCTCCTAAAAATTTTTTCAAGTGAAATCACATTGGTTAAGTGTGAGGAAAGCAGGGTTTCGGATCCGCATTGATTGTATGCGGATCCGGATCCTCAAAATTTGGTCAGTGCGGATCCGGATCCTTGACAATAAAAATAAAATCACCAAATTTTTCAAAAAAAAATTTATTCTTTAATTCGAAGTCAAAAATACTTTTAATTTTCAAGTCTGAACCTAAACCTTTAAGATTGGCTCTCATCAAGAGAATGTCTGAGATTTTATATAAATTTAGGTAGATTTTTCCATTTTTTTCGCATTTTTTTGACTCAAAATTATGCGGATCCGGATCCGAAACCCTGGAGGAAAGGGTCGATTTTTTAAATGCAAGGTTGTATCGGGTTCGAAACAATGCCGTTGATAACCAACACAGACTTTGGGAAAACTGTCGGACGGATTTTTAAATTTCACCCTGTGGACAAAGATATTCGAGAAAAAAGTTTCAGTTTTGAATTTCGTCCCTGTGTGTTTTAACGCCATATTGGATTGGATTTTTACATTGTTTCACAGTTAGTACATAATTTTTTGAAGATTTAAAAAAAGTTGGAAGATTCTAAATATATTTTTCTCGTATTCATTCGAATCCGGTGGATAGGAACCGGTTCTCATCCATACGAAAAAACTATGTCTAGCATCGTATTATATCCAGCTTTCTACGAATATAAAAATGTACAATCATAAGATTAAAACCAGTTTTTTTAGCCCGTGCCTTCGGAGAAATAACTATTTTAGGTGGTTTTACTATAGAAATGTCGCATTAGGTGGTTTGTCACATTAGGACGTTTGTCCTTTAGGAGGTTTGTCGCATTAGGACGTTTGTCAATGAAATAATTAGATTGGTATTTTATTTATATTTATTAAAATATTTTTATGGAATAATGAAAAGTCAAGGGTTATTTTTACATTAATTTAAAACTATTATTATATTTTAATTTGATAACCTATAGAATATTATTGTTTATATATTTATGTTAAATTCACATATAACTTTTAGAGTAAAACTTAGCTTTAACATTTGAAGACATTATAAAAATATTGCACATATAGAATCTAAAACTTTTAAGCTGAATATTGAAACAAAAAATGGTCAAATTATGAAACAAATGCTTTTCCTAAAATATTTTATTTCTGAGATCAACTTAAAAGTATTATTTATGTTAAGTTAGGTAGGTGTAAGCTATTACAATGTTATACAGGGGTAAAAATTGACTACAAAAATGACAAAAATATAAAAGACAAAACACAAATATATAATTTATAATTAATGCAAAGTATTATGATCATTGATTTAAGGTTTAACATCACAAGTGAAACATGTTTATATTTTTTTGTAGAAAGCCACAGAGCCGCGAAAGTTTTGCCGAAAATTTAGGTATTTAATTTTTGTAAACCAAGTTTTCATACTCCCCCCCCCCCTCCACAAGTTATTTTTAAAAAAATATCAAAACAAATAGACTTTTTATACTCATTAATGAAGAACTAGAAAAAATTACAATAAAATAAATTGATGGTATACAATATTTTGACTTGTATTAGGATTTGTTGTGTACACTAAATTTTGTGAACAAAGTATTATTAATATACACTTTTCTTTTCTTGGTCTTCAGTTTTATGCATTTCATTGGTGTGCATTTGTACACTAACTATTGTGTAAATCTTGAAATGGGTGTACAAGTTTATGTACACTAAATTTTCATGATCTTTACTTATATACTTTTAATTTGTGTACATTTGTACACATCGAATTACACATGTAGGTCTTGTATTGGGTGTACAAGGTGGGATTTGTGTACACTGCAGGGGAATAACCATAACAGGGGGTGGGTTCTTCCAAATACTTCAGCTGAAAATGAAACATAAATAAATTGGTGCTTTACTATTTCGCATTTCTCACCATTTACGTTACGGACTGACGGACGGACAAAGAATAATATATGAAGTGAGAAGATGTTGAATACTTTATAATTAGGTAAAGAAATTTAACTATGACTCAACAGTACAGTAAATACCCAGAAATATAAAGAATTATACAATTGAATTAAATACCTATGTAACTTAACTACAGTTAACTCAATCAAAATATAGGCTATTTTCTTGCGGCTGTTAATTGTTTAAGGTTTAATGCAGCTCCTCAACTGAACACAACTGCCAAATCCAGAGATGGATTTATTTTGGCTCACTGGCTCACTAAAATCAGTGAGGCTCGCCAAAAATTTTGTGATAAATCCTTTAAAATTGCATAAAAAATCTATAATAAGGGGGGGGGGGTTTAATGCAACCATCTCGTAATCAATGATTAAATGGCACTTAGAATTCGAATTTCGATCTGAAATTGTGCATGAATAATCCTTGGTAGGTCTATTTTCCCTAAATCGAACAAAAAGTTAGAAAAGTAACGGCTGGCAGCTCAACCGTTTAGCCGTTTTTTGCCTATTTTCAGGGCAAATTCATCATTAATTACGTAGAAATCAACTTTTTAAAACATATTTTTGGTTTAATTCATGTTAAATGATAGCAATAACAGTTTTTTAAATTTCTAGTACCAACAGCTACCGGCTAGAACCGTTTGATAAGGTTTTAGAGCGAGATAAAGTATTATGTGGAGATAGGTTTCGTGACTAATATGCTCTTAAGATAGCAAAAAAATGGGAAAACAGCTAAGCCGCCAGCCGTTAGCCGTTACTTTTCCAACTTTTTGTTCGATTTAGGGAAAATAGACCTACCAAGGATTATTCATGCACAATTTCAGATCGAAATTCGAATTATAAGTGCCATTTAATCATTGATTACGAGATGGTTGCATTAAAAAAAAACCCCTTAAATAAAACCATAAAAGATAAAATAAGATAGGTATTGCTTAATTTTTGTAGATTTTTTATGCAATTTTGGAGGATTTTTCACAAAATTTTTTAGCGAGCCTCATTGATTTTAGTGAGCCAAAAAGTTAGGTTTTTTTTAAGCATCCACATCAGTTTTTGTTAAGGGTATCAAAAGATGGGTATAACAGAAAATTTGTATATTCTGTGGTGTTTCATATAATGGTGATTTCTTTAAAAAAAATAAAAACACTAGGTACATTTTGTTAAAGTGCACTATGTTGATAAGATTTAATTTACAAAATACCTGAGATTTTTTATGGAAAATAAAGTAGTTAAGTAAAGTTGAAATATTATAGGCTGGATGTTTCTTAAGTTGTGTAACTAGAATTCATTTAACAAAAAAGAATTCTATTAGTTATAGTAAAAAAAAACGAAAAAAATTAAGCTCCACAACGTCCACGGTTTTATGAGCCAACTCAATTAAAGTAAAACAATAGAGGGGGATGGGGTTGAATAACTATATTTTGATTAGGATTGAAACCAATCAAAAGTAAATGAAAGTACTCAAGGTTTCTGTGCTAATATTTAAAAAACGTGTTTCGGTATCAATATAATTTACAGTCCAATGTCCTCACTCCCCGTTCTCTCTGAATATAGTGCAATCATAGAATTTGTTGTCTATGAAAGTCAGTCAGTAGTAATAAAAGTGATAGAAAATTAACGTAAAACACTTATCGTACTATTATACTAACAGACATATATAAATAAAGAATGGCTACGTCTTGAAAAGCTTACCTAATAACTTAATTTTGGGTTTAGAATGTTTTGTGTGGGTAGAGTCTTGAGTATTTCTATTCTTTACTTGTTCCACTAATGTCTCATCTACAAAAAAGAAATATAAATTAAAAGAATCAAGGACGATAACATCCAAAAAATAACTTAACTATATTGAGATACTAGAGTTGGCTCGATATAATTATCTCCCTATTGGCTAGTTTTCTATATGCATATCTATTTCTCAATAAATCTATTTTCCTCACCCGGCATTACTATCTAAAAGAAAGTAAATATTTAATAATTTAAAAGATTTTTAAAAGATTTTTTAAATTATATTTTTTTCTTTACATTACCATCACCAAAGGGTTAATGATGATGATTACAATTTTAGTTTAATATTTGAACACACAAAATGTCGCCACAATCGAATTCTTTTAAAACATAGTTTTCTTAAATTTATCATATTATAAATTTAAATTTTCTTTTTTATGATTAGAAATTAAATACATCAATATAAGGTAAATAGCAACATGAAATGAAAAAAATGAATTTATTTTTAATAAAGTAAAATAATGGGTCTTATCGTTCTGGGCAATGAGAGTTTATTATGGATTATTGGAGCACTATGAGTTTTAATCATATATTCCTTGGAAAACTTGAGCTCGTTTATAGACATTTATTTCCTATATAGATCTGACATGGATCTTGAAGCAAGTTTTGTACATGTTAAAAATTGGAAGATTTCATTAAATAAAAGTAATCGCAAATATACTTAGTAAATATAAAGAGAAGTAAAAATATATCTAAAACGATAGAGAGAGAAGAGAGAGGGAGAGAAAGAAAGAGAGAGAAAACAAAAAAGATAGAGAGTTTGAAGAAGAGAGAAAGAGTAATTAAAAAGATAAAATGATTATAGGTTAGCTTCGCCTCTATTGCTTTTGTTTCTTTTATTGTTAAAATGTATAAGAATTAGAAAACAGAGAAAGTTATTACTCAAAGGACAAACTTTTCTTTAAAAAATATGGAAAAAAATCAGTAGGTACTACAACATTTTTTTACGAACTTTAATAAGAAAAATTATACATTCTTTACCTATTTATTATTATAAATTAAAATATATATTTACTTTAGTAAGAAATATAAAATATTACAACAAGGATATTGTTTAAATATCATTATATACAAGGTTGACAACATCCATATAAAGGAAGCTAAACTAAGCAGGCGAAAAAAAGAACATTGTCAAACGATGAATATAACAGATTTTATCAACATGTATTAAACTGACCTAGCTATATTTGCTTGATTCACTTCACTAAGAGACAAAATGAATTGAAAATTATATCTAAAATTGAAATATATCTTCATGTCTTAGAATAGTGGATTTAAAAAAAATAGGTTGAAAAACATACAAACTTTAAAATATTATAAAATGTCATTAAACAACTTAATATCTATAGTTAGTATCACGTCCTGAGATTTAAGACTAGAGATGCTTTGCTTCTTTGCAAGGTGTCTAATTGTCCTAGTAATCACTATTTTAAAAGGTATTAATATTATGCCAAAATCAGCATGTTTAAAAGAGAAAAAGGGACTTTTTTCTAAAGCCTAATAATTACTATGTTTTCTAGATTGTATTCATTGCAAAATTTTACATGAATAGGATAATTATAACATTCCTAAATTAACAATAAAAGTGGACGAAGTAATGACCCCAATTTTAGAATATTTTTGCCTTAACAAATAAATATAGTTTTTGGAAAAGCAATGTATTTTATGATGGAGTACCAAGCATGTTGTTCAGTACAAAAAGATTTGAAACAAAAATAAAGTTGTTTTATTTCTATAGTATTATTGCATCATATGCATAGAATTGACTTGATGTGCCTAACAATGACCTAATATTATATTTATTTACTAGCGGATACGCCCCTAGAGGCCTCTAGGGGCACTTGAGGAGGATAGAGTCGAATTTGATAATTCAATTTCTTATTTTAGATTTTAAAAGAAAAAGTTAAAAAAAAATTACGTTTGATGTTTATTTTTCGTTGAACTCTCTTTCTAAAATTGGTAAATTTTTAAAAAATTTAATTTCTCTAGGGAGGGTGGTGGTACCCTCCCCCAAAATAGTTATAAACCTTCCCGGGACATATGAGAATCTACCCTGTTAAGGAGAACCCAATCGGTTCAGCGGTTAGCGAGATACTTCGGTACACACAGACAGACACACAGACAGACAAACATCCTGTTACTTTAGTATAAGGATATGTGGAGCTATGATAAAATAATGTAAATTATGTCTTTTAAATAAAAGACCCCAAGCTTCAGTTTGTTTCGAAGTTATTGTACATTATAAAAATATCAGATTAGTATAAGTGTTTAGGTACATAATTAATATATTAAAGATAATTAAATTAGTGTTTTTTTTATACCTGGTAAAAAGTGAAGAATGCTGTTCCGTTTTATTTGTATGATGATATGATTAACTATTTGAGAAGTTACGCGGCATGCAAGCGCATGCGCGCATCAATGAAACTTAATTTTTAATAAGTTAGTTGAACCTGATCTAACCTAACCTAAAATAACCGAATTAACCTAATAAAGCTTAAATTTAAATTTTTCATTGATGCACACATCATGCGCGCACGCGCACATTGGTATATCATATCATCATAGAAATAAAACGGAACAAAGCCATACTGGAATATCTATTCCTATGTGTGTGAAAAATAAATTCTGAAATGTTTCTAATGAATCTAATATTGGAAACAAGTACCATCATCTTTTCTTTAAAGCAGAGAAGAAATTACTTCATAACTCACTTTCGTTGTCTGCCCCCCTTCCCCCCCCCCCCCCTCCTTTAAAAACTGAAATAAAGGGAGGGGGGTCCTGAGCTTGATCCCTGAGCTGGTACATATTTCCCAAAATAACCAAGCCTAACCTGACCTAAATTTCAAACAAACAAATGAAAAACTTCAACGACTCATCACCCCCCCCCCCCCTTATTTTGAATTTATCTAAAAAAGAGCAAGGGGGTTATCAGTGCTTAACAATGCACTATGTGTGAAAGCAACAAATTGTACTTCTTAATCCCAAAAATAGCATAAAATTACAGACCGCCCGCCCTACTTTTAAAAATTAACTTTTACAGTAGTAAATTTTTTACAATATTGAACGGTACATATTCCGACCATCCAAGTAATGATTGATGAGATTAATATGATTAAACTTTTACAAAGAATATCAAAGGAGGTGTTTTTTAAAAAATGGTATTTTTTTGTAATTTGTACATTTTTATGTGAAAAGTTCAGAAAAGAAGATAAATAGGTAGGTATAAAGAAAACAAAGAAGAAAACCTGCTCACATTTTTTTGTAAACAGTGTTTTGCTTTCTCTCAAAGTGCCCAGTCGAGCGCAGAACCCCTCCCCTATTTTCATTTAATATAAATTAGTAATATGGGAGATTTCCTTTTTATAACTTAAGGTCAGGCTAATTTATGAATACTAAGTAGCCCTGCAGGGTTAGAACACCGCAGGTATACACACCAGGGTTAGAAAGAATAATTCTCCTTAATCACAATTTATGGTACTTGCTTACATGTGGTAGACTGGAGCACCGAACCCCCCCCCCCCCCCGCTTAGTTTTGACAAAAATCAAAAATAAGGGGGGGGGGGGTAGTTTTTTAATGTCTGGAAAACGGCAAGGAGGAAAAGTGCTCAGCAAGGCAAAGACTTAACCCCCCCTTAATTTTGAAGAAAATCAAAAATAAGGGGGGGGGGGGGGTAGTTTTTTCACTGTACAACACGCCAGAAAGTTGAGTGAGGTAAATCAAGAAAATCCAGTATACCAGAGGGGAAACCTTATTACAGGGATATTCATGTTTTGGGGCATAATTTCCTTATTTATTGACTGATTTTAGTAATTGATGTATCCCTGAACAGAAAATAAGGAGGAGGGGGGCCAGTAAAAGGTTTTAATTTTGCGCAAAACTACCCCCCCCCCCTTATTTTTGATTTTTGTCAAAACTAAGCGGGGGGTTAAAAAACTACTCCCCCTTATTTTTGATTTTTGTCAAAACTAAGCGGGGAGGGGAGTTTCGGTGCTCCGGTCTTCACATGTAAGCAAGCACCCAATTTATTTCAAAATAAGAAGGGAAGGTGGTTCAATAATCCAAAGGAACTTTGAGAAAAAGCATATTTCTTGTTAATTGTGAGCTTGTACAATATTCATTTATGACATTTATCGACAGTATAAAAACACTGCAAACGGAAATTATATGTGGGGTTTAATAACTCAGAAAGTTTTGAGTGATATTTTTACTAATAGGAAAATTTTCTAACAAACTTTTATAGAAGATTAGAGTTCGTAATAAATATATTATATGTAATAAATGACGCATTTACAAATTAATTTTATTTGATTTTGATAAACTAGGTATTAGTTTATTAAATACTATCGGCTTCGCCTCTAGCATCTAGGGGCTCTGTTTTCGATAAAAAATCAATATATATTACCCCCCCTTCCCCCTCCCTCCACATGAAACAATGGGAGGAGTAGGTTGCACTAAAAATCCGTAAAGATTGTGAGTTTTAAGTTAAAAACAGTAGTAGAACAATAAAAATTTATGTTATCTTTAAAAAAAATTTTTTTGTCTAGGTATAGTTCTTTTCAATAAGAAATACACATATTTAGTGAATAATATCGTTCTACTACTATTTTTAAGCCTTAAAACTCACACTCTTACGGATTTTTAGAGCAACAAACTCCTCCCTTTCTGTGCACACACATGTTTTTTTGACACAATTTTCTGTTAGATTTGTATTTTATGTTTTACTTGTGTTACACAATAAAGACAATTTTCTTTAGATAATTTCTCTCATAGTGCCTATCGAGCACTAATCCCCCCCCCCCCCTTATACTTGAAATAAACTTAAATTAAGGTTGGGGGGGGGGGGGGTGACCTACCCCTGCATTTCCATACCTGTTGGGCTTTCCACCTGACCTTAAGTACCTAATTAACAAAAACGGAAAACTCCCCCATCCCCCAATTTGAAAATTTATCTGTAAATAAGAGGTTGGGGGGTTTTAATGCTCGGCTTGAACGTTAAAGGGAAACCGCTCAATTATCTCTCAAACTATTTGCTTGTAGATGACACTAACAATCAAAGACTATTGTTGTACAGAAAGAAGGTAGGGACAACATAAGATTAAGATTTAATTTTTAAGATCCTCAATAAAATCTAAGATACATTTTTTTTCATTTTGAGGATAAAATCTTACACATTTGATTTTTAAAGTATTTCAGGAGGCGAAGAGTAAATAATCCCCCCCCCCCTCCCCCAGACGTTCTTGACGCATTTAATTTTTAATTGTACTCACTGGGAAGACTTTCAATAGTACATAATAAATAACAAAATTGAGGCTAAAAATGTGAGGCTTTTCCAGCTTATATAAACAGTGAATTGATTGGATAATTAGTTGAACAAAAGGCAGACAAATAGGAAACAAGGAAATAATCTAACACAGGAAAACAATGTAAGCACAACAATTATCTTTGCAAGTTATTTTATATAATATATACAACAGTGCCTACGCCCCTATAGGTCTCTAGGGACACTTGAGGTAGAAGGGTAGAAAGTCGATCACCCCCTACCTAATAAATTTCAATTCTAGTTTTTAAAAGAAAAGAAGAAGGGGTTTTCTATTGGGATGGAGTTTGTACCATTCCCCAAAATCAGCGTTTCGGAGCCGTTAGATTTTGGTGCAGCTCCGGCGAGCCGTATCTAGAAATACTGCTCCGGATCCGGCTCCGGCTCCGGATCCGACCTAAAATCAAGAAAAACTCGACATATTTATTCCCCCATAAAAAATATTTTTTCATTTTTGACTTGAATGTTTTAAAAGTTCAATTTTTGATAAAAATGGACTTGAAAAACCTAAAAAGGGCATTTGCACATGACAAAACAGAGTTACCAAATCATAATTTGTAAAAAATCTCTTTATTTATCTAGTCCGGAGCCGGAGCCGTTTTTAACGAAAATTAAGGCTCCGGCTCCAGCAAAATATGGCGGCTCCACGGCTCCCGGCTCCGAAACACTGCCCAAAATAGTAAGTTACAGGGGCCTAGGAGAAGACCCCATCTTAAAGAGGAAACATATCGATTCAGCGGTTAGCGATATCCTCCAGCAAAAACAAACAAAGATCCTCTTACTTTAATGTGAGGACGGAAAATGTTCCATTAGTTGTGTTTGGCTAGAAAAGATACCTAATGAAAATAACAAAGATCTTCATCATATACCGATTGGTGAAAAAGAGATGATTTGAATGTATTAGCTCTGAGAATATTAATGTACTTACATACATCCAGCTATATATCCACAAAGTTAGATAGCTAATTAGAAAGTTTACCTGTAAAGATGGCATCGAACTGGTCGCAGGCAATGGCGATGACAAACATGCCGAAGAGCAGGGACTCCATGACTAGTAGGACACTGTGCAATATACGAGACTGTCGTACCATAAGCTCCTAAATAAAGATAATATTAACTCAGGGATCTTAAGGGATAAGACAATAGACGATGCATTGATGTGCATACCAAATTATGATATACAAATTACCCTTTTTGTAGATTAAAAGTATTGGTTGAAACGTGTGGACACTGCTAGTTAATGAAACAAAGTTTTAATTTTAAGCCAACGAATAAAAAAGTATTAGTGTAATTAACAGTAATTAACATTGACTAAATTAGTTAGGTAGATTTGTAGTATCTATAATATCAATGGCTACTTTATTAAAATCCATAAATAGTTAGATTTATTATTTTCTTATTAAAACTGACGTGCAAGTGCAACAATAAATGGACACATAGAAAAATAACTCTTTAATTTAAGGAATTTTTTCGTCATAAATTCGGACTTGTTAGTACATATGGTATGGTTTTATAATTAAAAGTCCAACGTCCTCTCCCTCAAAAACGTGTATATACTTATAATATGAATAAAGAAAGTTGGATAAATCTCAGAAATTGCTGGTCCCTTTTGATTAAGTTTCATTTTGTGGATTTTATGCATTCATGCACCTTAACTAAGCCCCTAAATATAAGGATAGCAGTCACAAATCGTTAATGCTCCTGATTTTTTAGGTTAGTTTTATGCTTTTTTCTTATTGCAAAAGTAAAACACCTACAAACTAAAAGCGCAGCCGCTAAAATTATTAAAAAAAGAAAATGAAAGTATAATGTTACAAACTTACAAAACTGTTCGGAAATTAAAAATTGTCAGTTAAAATTAATCTTGATTCTTTGCTGACAATACTATTAATACCAGATATATATGTATATAGGTTTCCAGGGATAGGTTAATACGGAAAAATATAACTATCAAAACATAAAATAAAAAAGCTTTCATAAACGCAAAAGTTTTAACAAAAGAATTAAAAGGCACACAATTGTAACATTATGTAATCTTTAACATTAACAGCAAAGATGTTAAAGAATCTGAATTTATACATATACACTGTACATTCCCAATAATGATAAACAAAATTACCCCTTTTGTAAAGTTGAATAATTAGTTTAAAAGTTTGAAACTAACTAAAAACAAATCAATATATAGAAGCACCCAAATTTTTTTGATCTAACAAATAACGTATTATAAAACTTAAGGTACCAGTGTAATTTACTTACAGTCAAATGTCCCCTTTCCTCCCAGAGGAGTATTGCAAATATAGATAAAAGTTACCTTTGAACAATTTTTACACTCTGCATACCACGAATAGGCTACTAAACAAACGGCATAAACTGACAACAGTCCCACGTACCTAAATAAAAAAAGGAAGATCAAATCCAAAAGTTGTACATGTGCATTGTTAACAACGATGACAACATCCATTAGAAGGGAAGCTTTGCAAAATCAAGGAAGTACAAACGGACCAAGTGAAAAAGAAAGAAGAACAGAAGATATAGAATTACGAAACCTTCTTAACCTTTGAAGCATGACCGACTGGATGCTCCTTGAAAAGGGTATCTTCACAGAAAATCTAGAAATCTTCCTATTGAAAAAGCAGCCAAGAAAATTACATTTCCTCCATAGGTATTGGACTAACGGACAGACAGACACAGTGACTTATAAAAAAGCTTCGCTACAAAAAAAGGAAAATATTTTGTTAATGCAAAAAGTATTAGGTACTATCTAGCATGCTCGGATCATGGAAAGAAAACGCAGTAGCGAGTTTCGTCGTATTTTTATAGTAGCTTTTCTTCTATTTCTAGCCCCTGCAGGGGGCTCTAACCAGGGTTGGCATATCCTTTTTATATGCTTTTTAAATTTGCCCAAAAGGGTGCCAAAAACCCTTTTGGGCAATCATTAACATTTACCTATCCTGACCCAACTAAAAATAATTTATCAAAAGCTACTGTGAAAATATGACGAAACCCGCTAGGTAATTCGTTTTTTTTCATGATCCGCATGCTCTCATAGTTATTTTTAAAGAAATTATTATTATATTAAATAGGAAAACCTACAGTGAAGAAAAGTTCTTTTTGACATAGACACAATGGGTAAATAAAACATAGTTTAATTATATTGATGTAGAAATAACAATCACAATAATGTCCATAAACAGCGCAGAAATAACAAGCTAACAAAACAGCTATTTTTTTAAATTTAAATTTTCTTAATTATTAAAATTCTCAATATTTTGTCAGCTGAGTTGTTGTAAAAACATCACTCTGCATTACATTTAAATTCCTAAAATCAGTCAATAAGTAAAGTGGTTGATTCTGTACCTAATAACATTCTCCGACGTAGTAACGTACGGTCAGGCTATAATAATAGAATAGGTACTTAATAATATTAATTCAAAGAAACCTAGCATTCAAATCTAATAGAATTGAAATTAAATTTTATTTTAATTCACAAACTACCTACGTTAAATTTTAAAAATTGGGCCCATTCTTGTTTGATAAAAGTTTGCAAAATGTTATGAAAATATAAAAATAATGCTGAGTTCAAAATATAAATACTATCTCTCAGAACTAAAAAGAACATAAATTCAAATTTACAAGTTACATAAGGTAAAATATTTTTTGGGATAAAATAGAAAATATTAATATGTTGCTCTCGAAGGAAGAAAAGCATAATTATACATTTAAAACATTATAATATTTGGGTAAAATTAACTCTAAAATAATCAAAATTAACCTCCCCTTATGTTAATTTATTTCATAATAGGACAGCAGGGAAGGTTTAATGCTGAACAAAGGACTTTGAGGTAAAACACAGAGAGAAAAAATATTATCAGTTACTATCCCAATCATTGATTTAGTGAATTCATATTTTGCAAACATATCAATTTGTATATTTTATGACATATTCAGCATTCAATATTAAAATATCATAAAAGATATTTGCATTGCTGTAAATATTGCTATTCAAATTTTAGATGAATCAATAAATATATTAACACCTACTTAGAAAAGTATCTTAATACCTTACATTTTCCCCAAATATTTGTATTAACTTATATCTTTTGAATTCAAACTTTTAGGGATAGGGATTTTAAGGGATAAGACAATGAACGACAAACTGATGTACATCCCCAATTAGGTTCAAACTGCCTCTTTTGTAGAGGCCCTTTTGAGGGAAGGGCGAATCCTTTACTTTATATTTTAGTTTAAGAGGCTTTAATGTAAAGGAGAACCACACAGACAGACAAACTTATACCCAAGAATCCAAAACTTACATTAAGAATTGTATAAAAAATTTCTGGTTCCACTCTCCGACACAATTGTTTATCCAAGGACAGTGGTGGTCCATTTTTCTAACAGGGTAATCATTCTTATATTAAGAAACCATTATGTCGACATCCATAAAAATCGAAGCTGTAAAATTATATGGAAGAACAAACGAACATTCACACTTGTAGAGTGTCAGAACATTAAAAGCAAAATATCAATTTATAAGTATAACGAAATTGTTACAAAATTGCTAAAATTCAGGATAATATTAAGGTAGGATATACCTATTAAAATAATGTTCTATTCTTTAACATACTTTAAACTAAGAAAAAAGACTGGATAATCTCTTAAAATATTAAAACTCTGTTTATTTAACATTATTAAGTTATGATGCAAATATAATAACTACCTAAGGATATAATAATTTATCCTCTTATTAGTGGATGTAAAGGGGGGAGGCGGATGTGCCACTTTTTGAAACCAAAAGTAAAACGTGCATGATCTCAGCCCATAAAAGAGTTACAGCTTTAAAATTCGGCACAGCAGTTGCTTATGTGGAGAACAATATGGAACTGTGAAGAAACGGCGGCGGAACCGCCGTTTCCTGCCGAATTTTTTTGCCTTTTCTCGCCATAATAGACAATTTTCAATCATTTTTATAAAAATTTCGCTTATATTTTCACTTGACACTTGTAAGATTTTACACCTGCAATTTTTAAAATATTGACATGTTTGAAAAATTCGTGAAAATATAAGGAAAAATTTTTTAAGAATAAAAGTTTATCTCAGATGATTGAGAACTGTCTAATTTGGCGAAAAAGGCCAAAAAACCGGCGGATGCGGCGGTTCCGCCGCCGTTTCTTCACAGTTCCATATTGTTCTCCACAAAAGCAACTGCTGTGCCGAATTTTAGAGCTGTCACTTTTTTTTGGGCTGAGATCATGCACGTTTCACTTATGGTTTCAAAAAGTGGCACATCCGCCTCCCCCCTTTAAATGTAGGCTGTAATGTTTGACTCATAAATAAATACCTAATCGAAAAATATCTTACATTTGCTCTAAAATTTTCTTTTTATGAGGGCAAAACTGTCCTTTAAAAAACTAGCCAATAAGGGCCTTATCACCGGGCTAACAAAACTTATATTATTTTAGGATTTACATTTTAATATTCGTGGAAAATTGTCTGTAATACAATGCTATATTATTATTTTTCAGTATGGCTGAGAATCGGTTCTAATCTAGCGGATATTAACCAGTTTTAAAGCCCTACTGCATAATAGATTCTTGATTTTCAAATTATTATTTAGATGGGTATATTTTATATCATCTTATCCCCTCAATTCAACTGATATGGAATATACCAATTGTTATATGATTTAGTACTCAGAAAATATTAAGGGGCATCCTTTGAAAAATATAAGTGAGTAAATATTCCACTTTCCAGAAAAATATTGTATTTGATGTTTTATTTGAAAGAAAGACGTAAATATACTATTTATATGTAAAAAATTTATTGAAGTGTCAGAAAGAAATATCAAACACAAATCGCTTTTCACACCGACTAAAAACAAGTGAAGCTGCAAGCCATATGATTTTCATTTTATTTCAACAATCATTCTGCTCATTTAGTTCTGACACTCTAAAAGTGACAACGTTCGTTTGTTCTACCGTTTCAGAGTAGAATATCTCTATTATAATCAGGGTTGTTGTATTGGGCATTTTTTTTGATAAAAGGCCGTCCAATTGCCCAAAAGGGTTTTGAATGTCGTAAAAAGCATATAAAAAAAGGTTATAAAATAGCCTAATACCAAGACTTATTATTAAAAATAAAATATCCTAAAACCATCTCAGGATATATAAAAGCTCACTGGAAAGGAGAACCATATCGGTTCAGCGGTTAGCGAAACCCCTCTCTAGATACAAAAAAGCTTACTAATTTATATAATAGTTAATATCACCCAAAAAATTAGGCCCGCCCCCTCTTTTTTCATCCCATCCCCTTTTTTCCACCCCCCAAAACGGGAGGTGCCCAAATCTGCTTAAAAGAACCGATAAGGGCGGCCCAAAACCGCCCGCCCGATTTGACAACCCTGATTATAATCAAGACCTAAAAATGTAAGTATGTCCTTAAAAATTATCCTAATATTTTATAAGTTTTGCAACAAGGGGTAGTTTCACGAAATGCATTTGAACTTAATTTAGAGAACTGCATATTTTTTCCTGGTTAATTGGTTTAACTACATTTATATGGCCTAGATTTGAAAGAATTTCAATTTTCTACCACGTAGTTTTTAAAATATCATGACTTGAAAATCGTCTTTTTAAATTGCATATATCACAAAAAGACGATTTTCAAGTCTTGATATTTTCAAAACTACGAGGTAGAAAATTGAAATTCTTTCAAATATATGCCATATAAATATATTTTAACCCACTTACTAGCAAAAAATATGCGGTTCACTAAATTAAGTTCAAATGCATTTCGTGAAACTACCCCTTTACCTTTCTTAAGACTTTTACTACAATATTCTGCTAATTCAGTTCTGACACTCTACAAGTGGCAATGTTCGTTAGTTCTAACGTTTCTGAGCTTCGCTTTTATGGATGTTGTCATCCTTGTTTCTTCGTAAAAAAAGAATGATTCCTAATGCATTGTTTGCAAATTCTGCAGTGGTGAGCTCTGGGAGGTCGATACATCTCACATCTTAATAAATATATAGATATTTTATAGTAGTGAGTTCTAAAATAAAAGGTCGGACGTCCCTATAGAGATGACAAAACATTTTAAATGTAAAGGATTCGGTACCGAAAAATTAGAAACTTCTTTACAAATAGGTACAGAAAATTGGAAAGATAAAAACCTAATATTTGTGGATCAGATTCAGAGTGAAAATGAGAAAGGTATAGCTCACCTGGTACAAATAGTCCAATCCTCCCTTGGTTTAATACTCCCACCATTTTCATCTAACCCATCCTCTGCTAGGTTCAGCCGATGTTTTGGTAAAGGTACAATTCCTAAAACATAGCATTTTTACGTAGTGCAGAATATGTTTAAAACCAGGGTGAAGGAAAAAAACCTGGCTTTTTGTTTTTTTTTATGAGGTTTTATATTTGCAGCATTACATAGTTTTTTTTTCCATATAAAATTCTTTGAAGTTTCAAAATAAAGTTATGTACACCTACTAAGTGTATAATTAGACTAAAATGTTCTAAATACCTGTTAAATTCTTAATATTAATTCTTTTATAATGATATGAGAAAAGAAAAAAGTCTCCTTAAATGAGTCAAGATAAAGTGAAAAGGTATTTTTTAGTGCTCGACATTCAGGTATTTTCTAAATTAAATACCTTACTAAATATACACTGAACAAACATTATGCCTAGAAGCTGAATTATATGATAGTTGTAAAATACTAATAAAACTATTATCTTTTGTCATTTGTTGTTTAAGATTTTTTTAAAATCGTCTTCTCTCAGGATAAAAAAGGAACATTTATCTATCTCTCTAAAAGTGCACTAACCAGGATCAGAAAAGACTGCTCTGGCGTGAGAAATAAACAGGAGAAAAATTATTGTGTTGAATAAAACTACGTGGACACTGCCCCATATAGAACCTGAAAAAAATAAACAAATTAATAAATAGGTACCTACCCACCTAAAAAAATTATGATGAGGCTAGATTGACTTTTAAATGTTTGATTTTTTTCTCGTAAAATATACTAGGTAATACTAATATCATTTATAACGAAAGAGGATATGAATTAATGTATATATTTTGAAAGAAACATTCTACTAACTTAAGAGCAGTAGCAAGAAACAGTTATTATAAAAACCGAATACAAAAGTACCACAACATACCTATTATCGCATTCAATTTGAACCCCTGCTAAATATTAATTTCAATTAGGGTTCCAACTTTATAACCTAATAAGAAATGACTTATATGCTTTTTAAGTTTCTTAGATATGAGAACTACAGGATCTCTACAATAATCCCTTGCCCTTATTTTCATTGTAAAGATGTTTAAGGCATTAGACAGATTGTCAATTAAAATTGCAATACATACGTTTAAATATAAAATTACCACTCACCAGGAAAAATTTGAAATACTATCCATCTAACGACAACATAATCTGCATAAAGAACTGCTCCATAGGTCATCAAGATGCAGAAAAATCCGCACGGGTCACTGCGAAAAACTACCATTTTTTCTTTTACCCGAAAATTGGTCAAACTATCCTAGTTTTTAAAATAATTGTTAATACTTGTGTACAGAGACGCGATTGATAAAATTGTTTATCAACTACATTGCACACATTTTTATATGCACCATCTGAAATAAAAACAAATCAGTGCATGTATATGAAGTAAAAATGCACCAACGAGGGCTAAAAGGAATTATACTTGACAGGCAATGAAAAATAACTAGGTTATTTGAAAATCGAACCATAATATAATGGGTTTAAAAACTAAATTCTTTCTGCTATTAAATTACGAGTTTCGTCCGCACAAACATATACTTACCTACTTACTTTTATAGAATTCAATGTACTTTAAAAGTTTTTCATGCACTTTCCATGTATATTTCTATTTGGTATTATCCTCTTATAAATTTTTTTTTCAAATTTGAAAATTTGAGTACGTCTGACATATCACTGCGCTCTAAAGCTCAGCATTCGTAATCTTATTAGGCCAAAAGATCTTGTGGATTCTCCTAAGCTGCAGTGGTAAACATGATATAATTCATTACTTATCAGTATCTGGTATTAATGCTAATAGGTAGACTTACAAATCCTTTATACAATATACAGCGATCATAAAAAAAAGAACAAATACAACATAATAATTTTATTATACTTAAAAACTAGATAACTCTTGAATTCCACAACAACCCCATGATTCACTTTAATGTTAACACACACACACATGAACCGTACAAACCGTTTCGCATCAATAGTTTCATATCATGACAATGTGCAAAGGGGTAGTGACATGAAAATGCATTTTAACTTAAATTAATGAAAAACTAATTGGTTTTTCCTTTTCTAAGATATCATACTCATTTATACAGAATTAAATCTTTAAACATACATCGTTTTGATTACATTGTACTTAAAAATATCTTAGAAAACCAATTTTTCGTTAACTATAGCTGTTTTAATGTTATAAATTAAATACGTTTTTTATAGTTGTAAATGATATAATATAGCCATAGTTAGTATATAAATTTGGCGTTTTATTTTATCTTTTAATCTAGTTGGATCAGATAATCATAAAAAATCATAAAGACTAGTGAATTACTAAACATACTAAAAATTCACAAAAGTTTTCAAAGGAAATTCCAAAGAATTAAAAAAATAAATAAATAAATAATAAATTATCAGCTGTAGCGCTGTCTGCTGAGTTGCTCAATTGATAGAAATATTTTCTCTACTATTTTTTTCCCCTATATATTTTCTTAATCTAATAAATATCTAACAAGCGCTGCATTAAAAACCATCAAAAGGTATTAAAACGTTTAAAAATTTACATTTAAATTAAATTATAACTGAAAAAAAATAAAGAAATAACTTAATTTGCTCTATCATTGATAAGGGGAATAACGTCAATTTAGTTTCTTACCGAGGATTTGGTTTTCAACGGCTTTATGTAAAAATTCAATACTATGGAAAATTATATGAAAATTTTATTCACTAAATATATTTGTATTACAAACAGCTTTAATTATGGAGTAAGGATTAATAAACCACAAATGATGATTAGATTATATTAATAAATCAAAAAATGCATGTATTTTAAATCTTATGGTTTTATTTTATAAGGAAAATTTTATTTTAATGTTGATTGTTATTAACTAAACTGTAAGATCTTTCAAACGACTTGTTTTGGGAAGTTTCGTTCTGCAGCTTAAATAATTTGAGACATTTTTGTCAGCGCAGTAGGGTAATGAGAACTCTTCTCCCCCCCCCCCCCCTCCCGGAAGGAATAAATGGATCAAGAAAAGTAGAAGTAATAGTTAAGCAAAAATACACTAATGAAAAAAAGTAAAGCAGAAGCAAGTTTGTCAACATGAATGAAAAAACAGGCGGACATAGTCAATTATATAGGATAATACTTAAATTACCATACATTTACTTCAGATTTATTAATTGTTAAATATATAACACAAACAGAGCTAAAATCATTGATCAAGGAAACAATCTAACCAGCTGAGAACTCGTACAAGCAATTTTGGTCACAGCACATTTCTTCTTCTTTCTAAATAACAAAAAACAAGGATGACAATATCCAAGTAGAGAAGTATAAAAAGAATCACGGAGGGACAAACGGACAAAGTAAACTATACAGCATATGTTCAGTTATCATAACAAAGAAAAGAAAGAGAGAAAAAAGCCAAACGAGACCTTAAGGTTCGTTTCTTTTTAAGCACGACCGACAGACAGACGAACAAAGCAAAGTGAATAATAGATGCGCATATATAAGGGAATCTCCACTTAAAATTTTTGCTGTCTATCTTAAATAGAAACCGAGGCTAACAAATTTCCCCCCAGAGCATTACGGACTGACTGACACATAAAAAGTAAATTATACAGTACCTTCGCTACTAAAAATTTGGACAGAGATGCCTACAGACAAAGGGACGAAATAAATTTCGGTTTAGAAAAAGAAAAAAAAATGAGAAAAATATAGACAGATTAAAATGTATACATTACTCATACAGAAAATTAGTAACAGACAGATATATGGATTAATATTTAGCAAGATAAAGGAATGGGTAGATTTGCATATACAAAAACAGACGTTTAGAAAGATAGTTTAGAATAAACTCAATGAGATGTGTATTGAATATGTATACCTTACATAAGCAGCTATACAAGAATAGCAAAAAATAATTCCAGAAGCAGGAACTACAGTTGGATCTCTCCTGAAATATCATCCTGTTATAAGAGAGGTAGGCTGCATGTATGTTTAACTGTCTGTCTGCACTTAAGATCTCTGTAACACCTGGTCCATATTATTTCTCTTTTTAAAAACTAAAGGTGGGGGGGTGGGGGGTTAAATAATGTTCTCAAAAGTCTTCCAAAATGGAAAACTATTTAGGATATTTCTGGATAATCTTTTTTATCCACTAGGTAAAAAGTAATGTTTTTGACTGTCTGTTAAGGTCTCACTAACCACTGAACCGTTTGAGTATTTTACTAGGTCAAGGGAAGGTTTAGGGATATTTTATTTATTAATATAATTTGGAAAGAAAGTATGTTAAAATTACCCACCTCCCCCTCTTAGTTATTTATGCTGGACTTAGACTCGTCACCTAATTAACCGCTTTTAGATATTCAGGGCTCAAAATGAACATAGGGCGTTTTTATACTTTTCGCTTATGTCAAAGGTTAAAACATTAATTTACCTTATTTTATTGCACAGAGGACAGATATTTTGTCTGAGGTTATTACTGTTCATATTTGTGGGAGGAGCCACTATCTTATTTCCAAGCTTCGTGTCTAAATAATAAAAGAATAGAGCGGGGCACGATCTACATATATGTAACTCTACTTACGGGTTGGGAACCCTATGCTGACTTTCCCTATGCTCTTTGAATATCAGCCAATAGCGACGGAAATATAAACAGATCCGAGTCACTACAAAAAAAAACAGAAAGCAGTCGAACAAGGTTCCCACCACTTGAGCTAGGCGGCTATACTCAAAAAACGTCTATCTCAGAAAACGCCTACTTCAAAAAACGCATTTGTCTGGATTGTACATCTATACTTATACATTTATTGTCTAAATAGATATTATAATACTTTTGGTTTTGATTAATAAACTAGGGATACAGGGATATGACACTAAAAGCCAGATTATTTCCCTCTCTCAATTATTGGGTCTACACTCAACATTTTATTTTTTTTATTTATTTATAATCTTAAATGTTGGTTCTTTACCTTAAAGGATACTGGACAATTTTGTATTGGTTTAAGGCTATTTTCCAAAGGTACTTTAACCCTAAGTGCGTCCCCTCTATTTTTGAAAAAAAATGAAAATATGGTGAGTTTATTTTTTATACCTAACACCTGACGTACTCTAATTCTGCGGGGCTACCAAGAACCCCAAACAATTCCTAACAAACAAATGAAAACTATCCCTCCCCCCCCCCCTTTCTCCTTATTTTCTTATTTTTTTGTCCTCCTTTCACAAATTCCTATTTCCCTGATTCTTCTTTACAATTTTTATTGGAAAATATTTTTTTGGGTATTTTCATAAAGGTTATTTCTGAAAATCTAATTAAGATATCATATGTAAAACTAAAAATGGAGGAAGGAATAAATCTGTGAAGGTCAAAAAGAACTTTCAAAATATATTTTCTCGTATTTATTCGAATCCGGTGGATAGGAACCGGTTCTCATCCATATGAAAAAACTATGTCTAGCATCGTATTATATCCAGTTTTCTACGAATATAGAAATGTACAATCATAAGATTAAAACCAGTTTTTTTAGCCGGTGTTCCGGCACCTCGGGGCTAAAAAAACTAGTTTTAATCTTATAATTGTACATTCTATATCCGCGGAAAGCCGTTTATAATACGATACGAGAAATAACTATTAAATCTTAAAATCAAAATTGACAGAGATGTCAAGGGATAAGACAATGAAAGATTAAATTAATATAAATTCCTAATGAAGGTAAACAATTTTATCCCTTCTAAAAATTTAGAATATAGGTTGAAAAGTTTGGACAATTCTAGATCGGAACCAACCAGCAAAAAATCATTGAAAGTACCCAAAGAATTTAGCTTTCAAATAAATTAATTAGCTATAAAAATTTGGGTACCAACGGGATTTACAATCTAATAACCTCTCCCTCCCTGAATATTTATACCGACAAAGTGAGTTACAGAGAGAATATTGTCAAATCTGTGTCAGAAATGGAACCCAGTAAAAGTGTCGGACTGATTATGACGTAAAAAAGTAGTTAGCCAATGAGAGGCCACAATAAATTTTACCATTGGTCAATAATAGCCTTTCATTGGCTTATTTTTTTTCTTACGTCATAATCAGTCAGACACTATTACTGGGTTCTCAGAAATGTTTTTCTTAATCTATTTAATCATATATGTTTTTTTCCATTTTATAATCCTAACAAAATTCTAACTCTATGTGTCAATTAGGAAAAATATCAGATTTCTGGCAATTTTGCAAATATATGTCGAATTACTCTTTCTCTAGATAATTAGTCACTTATATAACAAGGATGACAACATCCATAAAAGCGAAGCACTGAAACGGTTGGACAAACGGACATTAACACTTATATAGTGTCAGAACTGAATAATCAGAATATAAATGTATAAGAGTCGAAGCAAAATTGTAAGTAAATTTGTTGAAAAACTTCTTGATACAGGATAATGTTTAAGGACATACTTACATTATTAGGACTTGATTGTAGAGTTGCTTCGCTTATAACATTATACTTTGTTGTCCCAGGAATCAACATACCGAAAATCAGACAAATCGGATAATTAGATCACATAGAAATTTGTTGTTAAAAAAGTAAAAAAAAAATCAACATGTTTATAATGGACGTACTGACACTCTTGTAATGATTATAGAGTTGCTTGCTACGCTTTCTAAATCATGCCTAACTACTAAAGGAATCACCATGCAAAGTTTGAAATCGATAGGACAATTCTAACATGCCTAAATTAACGGTAAAAAGCTATCTCTCTGTGTGTGTGTGAGTGTGTGTCTCCTAGCTGGGATCTTTAGAGATAAGACAATGGACAAATAATTCATATACATTGCCTATGATGATAAAAAAAATTGCCACTTTTGTAGATTAAAATTATTGGTTGAAAAGTTTTGACATTACTAGTTTGGGACCAACCAATTAAAATTCAATAAAAGTACCCAAAGTCTTTGAGAAAATAAATAAAAGTAAGTGGTTACAAAACTTTGGGTACCAGAATTAATTACAGTAGGAAAATCCTCTCCCTAACCTGTGTGAGTAATATATGCTCGCTGCGCATTAGCAAAAACGCTAGCAAACCCACTTGACGTCGGGTTCGTGTTTAAACTACATCGCGTAAAACTAATTAAAAAGTAAATGGTATATTATATATAGTATAGATGTATATACAGACAACTACCTCCCTTCATTTTTCAAAGACCTCTTTCGCCTGCTTCTAAATAATTTTCTGCTACTTGGCTGTGTTAATATAAGCGACACTATTGGTTGATTTTCAATGACCCAATAGGAAGGTTGCACAAGATAGTTGCGATGGGGAGATACAGTTATTTAACCCTTTCTCCCTCTAGTGTTTTACTCTAATAATGGTACCAACTGCTGTTATGTCTTGTGTGTGACACTACTGGCAAGATTATAGGGAATGCATTGTTCCATTAAAAACTGATGTTTAAAATACAATAGATACCTGAATTAGAACTCTGATAATGTTCCAAAACTTGTAGGAAAAAGCATCCAATCTCTAAGCCTTAAAGCAGAAATTATTTAATTCTTCATAAATTAACAACAAGATTAAAAGTAACAGGATATCTCTCTGTCTATTTGTGTGTCCATTTATATGTGTGTTTGTAGCTTAAGATTTCATTAACCATTTGACATATGTGGTCAAGCTTTTCTTTGACCATTAAGATCTCGCTTACTTTTTGGCCGATAGAGTATTTCATTTTATGGAAGCCCAACAAAGGTGCAACTATAACAGTTATGTCCTTGTGTTGCACAACAAAACAAGGATGACAACACACATAAAAGCAAAGGACTGAAAATGTAGGACAAACGTACATCAACACTTGTATAGAGTCAAAACTGAACAACCAGAATATTAGACCTTGGTTATAGAGTTGCTTCGCTTATGACATTGTACTTTGTTGTCTTAGGAATCAGTATACCAAAAATCAGATCAATCGGATAATTAGATCACATAAAAAATTGTTGTTAAAAAGTAAAAAAAAATCAACATGTTTATAATGGACGTACGGACATTCTGGTAATGATTATAGAGTTGCTACGCATTCTAAATCGTACTTCAGGAATCACCATGCAAAGTTTGAAATCGATAGGACGATTCTAACATGTCTAAATTAACGAAAAAAGCTATCCGTCTAGAAAATCTCTTCTTTTAGAAAGGAGTGAGAATCAACTTAACATACAAGCAGAATACTTCTTAATTGCATCATGATTACCTGTGGCTAAAAATTTTGCAATTTTTGATACAACACGGCTCACTTTAGAGTCTGGTCTGGTTACTGCTGCCCTATTTTCCTTAAAATTTTAGTTTTGTATTTTATCCATTCTTTACTGTTCATCTACCTCTTAAATAAACTAAATGTCTTTCTGTATCTTGGTTGTTTGTTTACCTGTCTTTCTGTTCATTTGTTTGTTTGCCTGTCTTTCTGTTCATTTGTTTGTTTACCTGTCTTTCTTTTCATTTGTTTGTTTGCCTGTCTTTCTGTTTATTTGTTTATTTGTTTGTTTGCCTGTCTTTCTGTTTATTTGTTTGTTTACCTGTCTTTCTTTTCATTTGTTTGTTTGCCTATCTTTCTGTTTATTTGTTTATCTGTCCGTCTGTCTGATTGTTTATTTGTTTGTTTGCCTGTCTTTCTATTCATTTGTTTGTTTGCCTGTCTTTCTGTTCATTTGTTTGTTTGCCTGTCTGTCTGTTCATTTGTTTGTTTGCCTGTCTGTCTGTCCATTAGTTTGTTTGCCTGTCTTTCTGTTCATTTGTTTGTTTACCTGTCTTTCTGTTCATTTGTTTGTTTGCCTGTCTTTCTGTTAATTTGTTTGTTTGCCTGTCTTTCTATTTATTTGTTTGTTTGCCTGTCTTTCTATTTATTTGTTTGTTTGCCTGTCTTTCTATTTATTTGTTTGTTTGCCTGTCTTTCTGTTCATTTGTTTGTTTGCCTGTCTTTTTGTTCATTTGTTTGTTTGTCTGTCTTTCTGTTTATTTGTTTATCTGTCCGTCTGTCTGATTGTTTGATTGTTTGTTTATTTGTCTGTCTGTACGTCTGTCTGTATGTATGTCTGTATGTCTGTCTGTCTGTCTGTCTGTCTGTCTGTCTGTCTGTCTGTCTATCTATCTATCTATCTATCTATCTATCCAGGGTGCGCCACATAAATCCGGACTTTTTTCTAATGGCCATAGCACCAAAACTACTTGACCAATCATGACGTTTGACCACACCATAAAAAGCTTAGGTAATTACCTTTTTGCCCATAAAAAATTTTGGACGATGGAGGACGTGTTCTCCGAGCTAGCAGCGCTTATGTTTAACATGGCAGAATCGAATTGCGCTGATAGTTTACCCTGGATACTCAACTAGGGCCCACTAAATCTGACCTCAGCCCATCTGTAGGTGAGGTAGAGTTATGCAACTTGCTGGGGATACTGTAAGATACATAAGTAAGACAGTCGAAAAGACTAGAGCTCTTTATTTGAAATGGCTTGGCCGTAGTACTCCATCAAAGTGAAACATGGCAGATTTTGAGATGTCAAAACTTCAAAAATTGTGAAAATTCGTGAAAATTTCTCCGTTCTCGGCTACAAAGTCCGATTTGTAACCTTAAAACTCGTTTTAGACTATGTGTTGCGATGATAACCCTAGCTTAATCTTTATGCCATTTCCAAAAAGGTATTAAACGTTGTTCTATCTTATTTGTGGCCCAAATGAGAGCCGCCGAGTCGAAGGGTAGCTTGAAAGATGGGTGAATTTTGATCCTGCAGTTACTCACGTCCCTAAGGAGATATGGCCTCCCAGCAGCCCCGATCTTCATCTAATTGACTTTTGGGCCTGGAGCGCCACTAAAGCACGAACCAATAGACGCGCCCATACCACAAAAACCTCCCTTTTTGCCACTATCAAGGAGAACTTCGCCAGCTTGGACAGGGACATGGTGACCAGGATCTAGGGACGGTTCAGTGGGCGGGTAGAGGCGGTGGTTGAGGCTGGTGGCGATTTTATTGAATAATCTAATAGTCATATACCTAGTTTGCCTCCCAGTTTTTAAAATCCAATAAAATCTTTAAAATTGACGATTTTATGTTCATTTGTTTAAAAATAAGAAAAAGTCCGGATTTATGTGGCGCACCCTGTATCTAACTATACCTGATCTCTATACTGCAGATGATACTTGGCTAGTATTGCCTCTACAGAATGATATTTGGTTTTATTCAGAGTGAACAGTATCAAAATAACTAAAATATTTAAAATAATATTAAATCAGAATATCGTTTTTCTGCTTGGGAGAGGGTATCGTCACCCTTCCAAGATAAATGGTCCCTGGAAAAGAAGCGTAGCCGCTAGTATTTAAATATTTAACAAAAAAGTTATTATCATAAAGTAAAATAGTAACTAGAAAGGTTTAAACATATTTTGGGGGAGGGTAACACAACCGTCCTAAGAGAAATCACAAAAAAATCTAAAATTTTAAAAATATTTGGACGCCACATATACAATTATTTCCCAAACAAAATGTTTGGGAAAAAAAACATTTAAAGTGCAACTAGAGGCCTATAGGTGCGTAGCCTCTAGTTTTAACATAATTTAACACTCATTTGATCTAAAAACATTTGTGGCGTGCAGAGGATTTTTTAAAGGGGTGTTGATACCTGGGTGGATTCACCCCTTTTCACCCCGTTCGGCACACATCTAGTTTTTTATACTTACCTAAATTTACAATCCCCCAAGAGGCATGGCTGTATGGATATATCTTGACAAACCAATTTCGTATAGAACCAGCAAGGCTCGAACCCGCGGCCACGCCATCCATTTCATCTTCCCTAAATATAAGTTTGATTGTTTGTTTGTCAGCACATCACTTCCTATTTCATTTATTTTACAGATCAAATAGAATTAACCAAATCTTTCAATCTTTAGGCCTAAGGGCCCCTGAAAATCCTTTCTGGGTAATCAAATATTATAACACAAAAATATAGTTGTGACTTTAACAAAGCACTTGAAAAACAAAAACTCCTTATAAAAGTAAATATGATTTAAAAAAAAAAAAATAAGTGTTATAACCAACTTTAAGGTGCAGGCATGATCGTAAAGCCACGACCACAGGAAACTTTAGTCAGTTCCTGTGGCCACATTTTGGGACAGATTGCTAAACAGACCAACGAACAAAAATTGCTAAACAAGAGTATAAAGAAGAATAGAAAAAAAAGAAAATAGTTCGAGGCTAACATTATATTAACTTATTACAAACTCTCACACAGACACACAAACAAACAACAACTAATAACAGAGCTAAAAACCATATTTTAAGCTAAATTTCATATTCATATGACGTTATTTTGTTCTTTTACGTTAGTTTAAATAAAAGGACCAGAAAAAAAACTATTCTTTGTATTTTTATTATATAAATATTTATATTTCTTTTATGTTCTCTGTAACCCCTACAACAATACAATGATTTTGACATATTCAAAAATTGATGACGTTGTTTCGATTTTGTGTAGATTTTGAACTTTTATTCCAATACTTAAATTTTAACACTAAATATTTTTTAGATAATATATTCTATTGAAAAAAGTAGTAAGTTGCTTAAGCGTACAGAAGGAGGGCGTTAACACACCACTTAAAAATGAAAAGGCCTACCTCCCCCCCCCCCCCTCTCAAGAAAAACACCACTTCATAAAACCCATGGCACACCACTAGTTTTATGTAAAGTCAAAAAGATCTCTTAAATGAAGGGTCTTAAAGTTCAGGGATTTTTTTGTGATTTCATGATAATTATAAGGCTTTCGACATACCCCTCCCCCCTTCTCGTGCTTTTGTCTTAAACATTAAAAACAAACCCACCATAAAAATTCTTCTTTTATCAAAATACAAGCCCCTAGTGATTAGAGGGCTAAGCAATGGTTTGATACGATCAATTTAATATTAATTTAATGATCATTTGGACTATAAAGTTTTTTTCTCTTTTAGAATTTGTATCTATATAGGTAAATTTTATCTACATTCATGCACGCTTTTTTTACTTATATAACTAAAAAATGTAGAGAAGTGTATCTAACATACAAAGAAAAACAAGGACGAATAAATCTAAAATCGAGAAATTAAACAAATAAAAAGCTATAATCAATAATCAAAGAGTGAAAAATTAATTTAAGCAGCAATATAATAAAGCTATCCTTTACTGAAAGACGCACTGATACACCATATGTATAGAAAAGCTTTGCTTTGAAAGACACAAAGTTTTACAATGAAACTTTACATCGCCTCTGTTTTTAGTTTATAATATAAAAATAATTTATTCAATAAATTATGATAATTTTTTTTCGTGGAATATTGAAGTCAGAAAAAACAACGAAAATCCATTTTGTTAGTTTGGAAAATGTAAATATGTTGAACAGCTACTCTTTAAATGAGTCTGTCTGTGTAATAATGATTATAATCATAATTATGCAAAGAGAGATGGGCTATTTATTACACTATTAGGTTTTAAAATAACGTTTGATTATTCGTTGGCTTAACAACTTTGGAGACTTTTAATGATTTTTAATTGGTTAGTTTATTAAACTGAGTGTCCAAACGTCTCAACCACTATTTGTAAGCTACAGAAGGGGTAATTTTTTGTATAATCATAATGGGGATGTACATCAATTTATCTGCTATTGTCTCATCCCTTTAGATTTCTGATAATCATGGGTGGGTTATTCTATGTCAGGGTTACAAGATATGATAATAGAAAGATAGAAAATATTTTAGAATAATCTACACATCCAATAGATCTAATTTGATCAGGGAGAGAGTCGAGATTGGATCATAAATTATATGACCCCCAAACTTTTATACATGCCTTTCCATTCTTTGACTTTAATAACTGTAGAAACCTTTTCCTACAAACAAAAGTAATAAGACGTTTGTCTGTGTATTTGTACTAAAGGATCCCGCTAACAGCTTAACCAATGTGATCCATCTTTATTAGTGAAGCTTCTTGTAGGTCCAGGGAAGGTTTATAAGAGAAATCACCCATGGATAAAATCCCCCCACAATATTTTTTTACTATTTCTTTTTGAAACTAAAATTGAAAGTAGAGGTTCGCCAAAATATCCCCTTTCTTCTCTCAAGTGCCCCTAGAGGCCTCTAGTGGCCTAGCAGAATGTTACATTTCTGTGGACATATTTAATCTTGTTTGCATACATATTGGCCACTACATATGTGACATCAGAAGCGAACAATAAAAATATTCTTTCAAAAACTTAAAACAGTCAAGAATTTAAATTGACTGTAGTACAAAAATGCATTATTGAATGGAAACAATATTATTACATGGATCTTGCACCAGATTTTCATATTCTCTAATAAAGTTAAAGTTGCAGCGGGCTCAAATAACGATCCCCTACACTAACCTTTTCATCATCCCCTCCCCGCCTCCTAGCTAACTAAATTGACGAAAAATTTTCCCTTGTCATGATATCCACTTATTTTCTACATCCATTAATGGAACTTAGTAAAATAGCCTAAAACTATCAAAAGACTTAAACTTTTAAAAATTATTTGAAAAGTATTTTAAAACCTATGCGAAGTTTCCCTGAAATGGTGAAATAAATTGGTTCAGTGGTTATCAGATCTTAATAGACAAAAATAATAAATTCCTACTTCATATATTATTCAATTCATTATCCTCACTGTAAAAGTTATGAAAGGTGTCTACTTTTTTGTATATTTTTGTAAAAAAAAAAATATACATATATCTATTCTATATTTACATGTTTTACGATGAAAAAATCCAAAGGAACGAAGCCTAATATTCTATTATATTAAGTAATAAGTAAGGTTCATGTTGTTTTTCTATTAAGAACCACTAAACCGACTGAGTTTTTTATTTTGATATATGTTCCGAGTTGGTTTTATGCCATTTTATTTCTAAATCTAGTCTAAAGTTTAAGCATGGTTTTATGTTATTTTTCTTCCTCCTTCCCTCTTCGGTGTTTTGAGCCCAATTTTTTTCTTATCCCTACTGAGAATGTAATATGTAAATAATAATAGGTATTTACTCTTTATATATTTTTGTTTAAAAGATATTTAAGAACCACTGAACCGACTGAGTTTTCCATTTTGATATATGTTCCGAGTTGGTTTTATGCTATTTTATTTCTAAATCTAAGTCAAGTGATCGTTGTCAAAGAAGTTAAAGATCAGCATATTTTAAATGAACGTCCGGACTTTCTGGTAACAATTATAGAGTTGCTACCCTTTCCACGTCATACCTACTGTTACAGGAATGATCATACAGGATTTGTAATCGATAAAACAATTCTTACATGCCTAAAAGAACTATCCGTTACAAACGGTTGAACGTTCCTTTATAATTATAGAAAAGCTTCGTTTTTAAAAAATCACCTTGATTTATGAAATTGTTGGTTAATTTTGTTATGAAGATAGGGAAGAATTATTTGGATGGTAAAATTTCTAGTCAGTGATATTCTCTCCTTCCCTGGGTGTATTGGTCGTCTTTCTAAAATTAAAACAAGGGTGATTCAGGGATCTACAGGGATAAGACAATGGGCGATAAATTGATGTGCATCCCCAATTACACAAAATTACCCCTTCTGTATTATCATTATATTTAGTGGTTGAAACATTAGGACACTCAACGTAATAAACTAACCAATCAAAATCCATTAAAAGTCCCAAAAGTTGTTTAGCCAACGATTAGGAAAACGTTATTATAAAACTTTATTGACTTTTGTAATAACATCCCATCGTTTCCTCTCTTTGAGGATGATTACATCCACTAGTATCCAGGGAAGGAGGGGACATTGGGATGTTTATTACACTAGTCCCCAAAGCTTTATAATGAAGTTTTCTTAATTAGTAGTTTAACAATTTTAATGACTATTATTATTGCATATTATTGATTGGTTGGTGTCAAAACGATTAAACCACTAATTGTCATAGATATAGGGGTAATTTTGTCTGTTATCATCGGGGAAGTACAACAATAATCAGCTCTGAATAGTAATGTAGATTTTAAATAAAATAAAATAAATAATTATATGTATATTGGTGCAAGATATACAAATACTAGAATTGTTCATTAAAAACAGCTTTCCGCGGAAAGTAATATGAAAAATCAATTCCAGTTTGGTTATCCACCCTCAAAATAATCATCATACTTAAAAGTTAAATAAGTGCGAAGCGCGCAATTTAATTTTTATATTTCTTTTTAACTTGACACCCTCTTTAGCTGTTTTATGGGGTTGTAGATTCTTGACCAGGGGTGTGTAGTGGACCACATCAGATAGAATGTTAGAGTATTATATGTACAAACGTTAATCATAGAGTAGCTGCGCTACTATTTAATTTACCTAATGAGTAGAACTGTTGAGCAAAGGAGGCTGAGGATTTGTTGAGATAATGATATTGGAGGATAGAATTTAACATCAGATATATCTCATCTCTACAAAATTTATTTATTGGATTCAATTAATCATCATTACTGATAGAAATATGTATAACAACGAATAACATTTTGTTATGAGTCTATTAACCCTTGCTCAACACCCAATATAACCTAACCTAAAAAACGAGAAACTACCCACCCTTTTATTGTCAATTTATTTAAAAAACTAAGAATAATATAATAAAAGAATATAAATAAAGTCAGGCTATACGTCTTTACATTACGTTAAGGTGGAGTGAGTTGCGATTTTTAAGTGGCAACTCACTCCACTTTAACGTAACGTAAAGACGTATAGCCTGACTTTAATTATAGAGTAGCTATTCTACAACTAGATATCCATAATGGTTTGATTGCCAATTTTGATATAGGGGAGATTATTTTTGGTCCTGGGTAAGTTTTAAGCTACTTTTCCTAACAAGTTAGATTAGGTAGTACAATTTTTTTTTAAATTAGACGGGTAAATTGGCTGAGATAAAATTTGTAGACCTCTATCTGTTGAAAAGAACATAATTTCTAATAATTACGCCACAATTGAATAAAAATAATGTAAATCTTAACTATATATCAATAAAACTTGCCTATAGTAATGAAGAGGGTGAAGGTGTGAAGTTGAGTAGGAGCTTAAAACATCCAGTAACTTATCCAAAGCTGGCCTGAAAAAAATATACATACTTAATCATAAGGATAATTATGTCTCTTATCCTTATCAATTGCGGTTTCCCTCAAAGCGCCTAGTCGAGCACAAAAACCTCCTTAGCTTATTTTAAAATAAATAAAAAACAATGTAGTGTAATTAATTCTGTGTTTGTTTTTTACTTCATTCAGAAAAAAATGTGGGAAAAAAAATTTGTTTTAACTTCAAACATATTAAAAATTTAATTTTTATTTTCTAGAGCTTCTAACATCCAAGCAAAATCTTTTTACCCCTCTCCATCCTTATGTAAAAGTAACAGGTTGTCTGTCTGTGTCTGTAGTTCTCCTTGATAGTGAGGTTTCATATAGGTCCTGGGAAGGTTATTAACTATTGTGGGGAAGGGTACCAAAAAACACCCAAGAGAAATAGTTTAGAAAATAAACAACCATCCAAAAAGTTTTGGGTAAGTGGCAACGCCTCTTATGGGGCGTTTCACAGTAGCTTTTCCCCTATTTCTAGACCCTGAGGGGGGCTCTAACCCCGCGGGGCCAATTACCTAATCCTGCGGACAGTAGCCTAACTTAACTTAACGTAAAATAACCTATCAACTGATCAAAAGCTACTGTAAAAATAAGACAAAACGCCTCTTAAGAGGCGTTGCCTCGGAACGGAATATAACCAGTTTTTTCTTCGCTTTTCATCATAAAATTGAAAGTAGAGACCCAACTTCCGCTCCTTCACCTTTCTTCAAGCGCCCTGAGTGGTCTCTAGGGCTGCAGCGCCGCACTGCAATATCTTACTTAGTTATCTGTTGGAACCCTTGATACGCCGTGATGTCAAAAACACTCGGATTTTGTTGTTCTTCTAACCGGGAATTTAGGAAAACTGCCATCTTTAATCTTAAACAAGAAAAAAATCGTCCAAAAGTAGCACGCAGTATCCAATGAAGAAATCGTGGAGGTTAGTTGTGTTTTCATACACTTGTCTAGTTCATAAAAATAGTTACTCATTCGCAAAAAAAGAAGAAAATATATAGTCCCTCTCATGGCAACGCCCCTTAAGGGGCGATTTGTCGTATTTTTAAAATGTCTTTTAATAGGTTAATTTAGGTTAGGTTATGTTATGTTATGTTGGGTTAGGTGATTGCCCCGCAGGGGCTAGAAATAGGAGAAAAGCTACTCTGAAAAATACGAAGAATCGCCCCTTAAGGAGCGTTGCCACAGAAGGGACTATACCCTAAGGTTCTTATTAATATCATGTACTCAAAAAATAAGTTGTTTATCTCTGTGGGTCTTGTTCTACCATAGGCGTGCGGAAGGTGGTGCAGGGGAGGCCGAGGGGTGGTGCATCAACCACCTGACAAAATTGAGGAAGATTGATAACCCCCCTTTTACTAGTTGTCTAGTCCCCTTAACCCCTCTACACCTCTCTTTAATAGCATATAGACCTCTCTGATACACCACACAAAAACAGCCAAGAAGGGTGTCAAGCTAAAAAGCTACACCACTCTTAAAGATAAGGGGGTATTAAAAAAAAATCATGCTCTTCGCGCCTCAATTTACCAGAAAATGGTGCATGTTTGTCTTTTGATAATACAGGGGATTTGACATCATATTCCTGTTCACACTAAAGGTTTCTATCCAATAAGATTTCAAAAAGATATTATTACTTCTAGAAAACAAAAATTTGGATGATAAAGGACACTATAATTTTCTCACAAGAAGGAATACCCTATAAGACAAAAGCTTCGTTTAAAAATTTCGGTAAATTAAATAAAATATACTCATATAAGTGTTTTATGGCAGCTATTTGTATTTTTGGCAGAGGTTCTTACATTAAGACAAAAAAAACATCTAGCTGTATTACTGCCAGTTGTAGGAACGCCATGTACCTTTCATATATGCTATTTATATAAAACATATTTCATGGTTTAAATTCACACAAAATAAACGTTACATGCCTATAAATCTATTTTATAATTTTTTTTCGACTGACATCTTTATAACTTGTAAATATAAAATCAAAACTGACTAAATTTTACTTCGCTGTGATGACAATCTTCAAGCATATGTTTTGTATGTAACACTATTCTTATGAAAATATTATTATATTAATATGATAACAGCAAAACTAATCACAATATAGATATAAATTTTGAAATATTTTATTATCTTTTCACTTCAAGATTTGAAGATCAGCTGACTTATATTTACTTTATATTTTATTATCTTTTCACTTCAAGATTTGAAGATCAGCTGACTTATATTTACTTTAAGCAAAACAAGCATTTCAATATCCTTTAATTTCCATTTGAACCTAAAAAAGCCCCTCCCCCCAATTAGATAAATAAAACTAGGTTAAAATTATTCGTGACGTATTTTAGTAATATTAGTTTGTACAAACTAATTAAAGTTTTATAAAGGTCCTCAAAGTTTTAAAAGCTATCAATTAAATAATGTGTAAATTAAACTTTTGCTACCAGTATAATTTGCCTAAGGGAGCGGACAATGGGCTGTTTATTACACTAGTCCCCAAAGTTTTCTAATAACGTTTTTCTTATTTGTTGGCTTAAAAACTTTGGGGGCTGTATTAAATATCGATCGGTTAAGTCATTAAGTTTAGTGTTTAAATGTTTCAACCACTAGTTTCAATCTATTGAAGCGGTAATTTTGTGTATTTTGTCCAGCTGATAATTTGTAGTCCAAGTTAGTTAGTATAATAGACTAAACACTCTGTTGTTGACGAAGTACACTTTCATTGGTCAATACAATAATAAATATCTAGAAATTATATAGTTAGTAAGATATATAAGTTTTCCGGAATTTTAAAGTTAGGGGGAGATTTGAAATCTGCATCAAATTTTGAGGATTTTTTATAAAATAAGAATAAAAAAAAAAAAACTAAGTAACAATTATGGAAAATAGTTAAGTTTTTGTTTTAATTGGTAAGGCAGACTAACTATTAAGATATATAGGTTTTTCGGAATTTTAATGTTAGGGGGAGATTTGAAATCTGCATCAAATTTTAAGGATTTTTTTATAAATTCGTTTTTTGTATAATTCTTTATCTAAAAGCGAAAATCCAATTTAAGTTAATTAATTTTGGCATCTGTGATTGGTGGATTTAAAAAATCTTCACTCTGATTGGATGGCGTACATCATTCAACCAACTAGAGCGCAGGTAGTTTAAAATCCACCTATCCTATTGGTCAAAATTAATTAACTTAAAATGCATTTCCGCTTTTAGATAAAGAATTATACAAAAAACGAATTTATAAAAAAATCCTTAAAATTTGATGCAGATTTCAAATCTCCCCCTAACATTAAAATTCCGAAAAACTTATATATCTTAATAGTTAGTCTGTCTTACCAATTAAAACAAAAACTTAACTATTTTCCATAATTATTACTTAGTTTAATATTTTGTTTTCATTCTTATTGTTATTGCTGCGCTACTTATGTACACAATAATTTTAACATTTCATATTAAAACCCTGGTTATAAATTATTGGTTGAAGGGGGGTTAAACTTAGGCCAAATCTAACTAAAACGAAACTACTAAACAAGTTTATCTGGTATGGCTTAGACCGAGCATAACTTTCACATAAACGCAAGTGTTGCTTGATTATTGTTTACTAGTTCTTTCGTCACTAGTTTCTATGTGAGGGTTAAGTAATAAGTATGTCAGGAAAATAGCCTAAAACCTTCCAATGACACATATATATATAGTTTCCCTGAAAATTAAAACCAATTTGAACCACCACTTTTCTTTACCGTAAGCTACAGACAAAAAAAACCTTAATACTTGTTAATACAAATGGCTACGACACAAGCATCTAGGGGCTCTGTACTCGAAGGTGCAGATTGAGGGCTAGAAAAATAGCCTAAAACCATCTCAAGACTGAAATAAAAATAGCCTAAAACCATCCCTAGTTATATAAAAGGATAAAGGAAAGGACAGGATAACAATTAGGTATAATCTTGAGCAAATCAAATTGTAACTCTATATAACTTCCAGTAACTATGACTATCATAATAACTTAAAATCTAAATTATGATTTCAGGGACCTAAAAGAAGCTATACTTTAAAAACATGAAGATCGATTGATTAGCGAGATTTTTCGTTGCTAACAGACAGACAAACAGTCATCCTGTAAAAAGTCAGATAATCATAAGTAGCTTTATTGAAATAAGTATATCATAAGATCATCGTTTTTCTTTTCATAGGATATGTGACTTTCATGGTTTTTTTTGTACATGGTCATTGGTCAACCTCTCAAACCTGTAATACTTTGTAACTCGCTTTGTCTGTCTATCCGTAATGATGAAGGAGGGATACTCTATAATTTTAAATGTCCGTCTGTCCAGTGTCCATAAGAAAAGGAAAGTATTGGGAAAACTTGAAATCCATTTGCTATTCAAGTTAGTATCTTTTATATGAAGATTTCTTATACTAATAAAATAAATCGTTCCATCAGTCTGGCTTTAATGTTTTTTCATACATTACATTTAAATAATTGGCCAAATCCTATTAAATTAATTAGGCTATATTAGGAGTTATGATTGTTTAAGTTATTTTGTCTATGTAAGACTATGGAAACCTTAAAACCAAGAAAACCAAGGTTAGCCTAGGAAATTTCATAGGATTTGGCGCATATATTTATCTGTTTTTGGCCCAATAATTCATGAGCTTTGCTTTTTATGTAGGTTGTCATTCTTGTTTTCAATACTTATGTCTGTTAACATCCTTGTTATTATCCCCATTGTTAGAAATTCAATTATACTTTTCCTATGATCGATAATTATTTTTTTGGCAAGAAGTTTTAATAAAAAGTGGGTTGTGCTATCATTTGCGCTAAATGTATCATGCAAGAATTAATTATTAAAAACTCAAGGGACAGTGGAAAGTGTCATGCGTGATGGCATAAAAAATACGTCTGAAAGGGGGCTATGAGAGGAGAAGTTGGAAAGGAAACCAGTAAGAAAGAGATAAAAGACGTATTTTCAGGACGTCACACATGACACTTGCCGCTGTCCCAAACAAAAAAAAAAAACAGCACCAAGGAAAACGGACATGCTGGGGTGGTGGGAAGAAATCCTCCTTTTTTTTACATTTTAACCGCCCTTTTTAACTCCCCCCCCCCCCCTAAAAAAAACTTTTCAAATAAATCTGGTGAATTTTATATGACGAAATGTAAGTTTACACAGCTCCCACCACCCCTCCCCTCGTCCAAATAAATTCTAATAGTGTTGGGAGAGGTGCCCCCCCCCCTCTAAAATATCTTTATTTCAAGCTCTCCCAATCCACCCCACTTATCAAATATCCCCTAATATATTATTGTATCATAACTGCTGGACCAACATGGTTCACAATGCGTTCGACAATGCTTTGACTTTTGTGTCAGAACCTAAATTGGGACATGTGCATTTCATTACTTTAGGTTAGGTAACTTTATCTCACTTTTTAATAAAATCTAAAATGCAGCTGTTTTGATTTTCACCCCCTAGGAGTTACCGCATACCGATTATTTATTTAAAATTTTGAACAACTTTGCTTTGATAAAGTTCTTCATAAAACCACTCCTGAAGTGAGTTGATCCATGGCCATTTTTATCAGTTGCTTTGATAAGGTCACATAAATTCAGCCTTAAATAAATCATATATAGAAAGGTTTTATCAAAGACTTTATAAAAGCAAAGTTGTTCAAAATTTAAAATTTTAAATAAATACTCTTTGCTTTTCTTGTCATGATTATGCGGTAACTCCTAGGGGATGAAAATTTAACTTGAAATTTTCAAATCAAATTTCCTTAAAAACGGCTGCATTTTAGATTTTATTGAAAAGTGAAATAAAGTTACCTAACCTAGGGTAATGAAATGCACTATGTCCCAATTTAGGTTCTGACACAAAAGTCAAAGCACCTTTGGACGCACTGTGGGTTATTCATTACAGTGAAGCTTCTAACAGGCGATGGGTGGGGTTTCCTCCACCCTCCAAAAAATACCCCCAGCCATCCCCATTTTTTATTTTAATTTTCTACAGTATAGAGTCGAACCCCCTCCCCCCTCCTTATCCCTCGAATGCCGGTAGTTCTTTATATTGTGTCTGTTTGTGAATATGAAGCACACTGCGAACACGTGGAAGTGATAGCACACATAACAATAATGATTCACATTTTCAATAGAACTATCGAGAGAAAGAAAAAGTCAAAGGGTTTTTCAAATTTTTGCCAGTTTGAAATGGTTATCATTTTTGCTAGGAAACGTAGAGCGCCCCTAGCATTTAGAAGCTCCGTGGGCTATGCAGAAAATAGCCTGAAACCTTCTTAAGACCTAAATCTAATAAAACAAAATATCCTTAAAACATACATTTAGTGGGTCGATTTAATGCCCCCGAAAAAAATAGATTAACCATCCCTACATCCCTATCATAAGAAAGGATGTAAAAACTTTAAATTAAGTTAACATAATTTAGACTCTACTTATATGATTTCAATTGAAAAGAAATTTAATATGATCCAAATCGTTTTATCAATTCATGTTTAAATAATTATTTTGTATACTGTATAGAAAAATTCGGATCATGGAAAGAAAACAAAGTCATTCCAAATTAGGACAGAAGTCACTGGAAATTGATCTAAGGAAGGCTACTTATGTCCTTCATCTAACAAAATCTAACTTAAGGGAGGTGACTTATGTCCTTTGTCTGACAAATTCTTACATTAGGAAGGCTGCTTATGTCCTTCATCTTGCAAAACTTAGCTTTTCTGTCCTTCACATTGCAAAACCTCACAAAACATAGCTTTTCTGTCCTTCACATAGCAAATTCTTGCAAATCATAGCAAATTCTTGCAAAACATAGCAAATTCTAGCAACACATAGCAAATTCTTGCAAAACATAGCAAATTCTTGGAAAACTTAGCTTTTCTGTCCTTCACATAGCAAATTCTTGCAAAACATAGCATATTCTTACAAAACATAGCAAATTCTTGCAAAACATAGCAAATTCTTTGAAAACTTAGCTTTTCTGTCCTTCACATAGCTAATTCTTGCAAAACATAGCAAATTCTTACAAAACATAGCAAATTCTTGCAAAACATAGCAAATTCTTGCAAAACATAGCAAATTCTTGGAAAACTTAGCTTTTCTGTCCTTCACATAGCAAATTCTTACAAAACATAGCAAATTCTTGCAAAACATAGCAAATTCTTACAAAACATAGCAAATTCTGGCAAAACATAGCAAATTCTTACAAAACATAGCAAATTCTTGCAAAACATTGCAAATTCTTACAAAACATAGCAAATTCTTGCAAAACATAGCAAATTCTTGCAAAATATAGCAAATTCTTGCAAAACATAGCAAATTCTTGCAAAACATAGCAAATTCTTGCAAAACATAGCAAATTCTTGCAAAACATAGCAAATTCTGGCAAAACATAGCAAATTCTTGAAAAACATAGCAAATTCTTACAAAACATAGCAAATTCTTGGAAAACTTAGCTTTTCTGTCCTTCAAATAGCTAATTCTTGCAAAACATAGCAAATTCTTACAAAACATAGCAAATTCTTGCAAAACATTGCAAATTCTTACAAAACATAGCAAATTCTTGCAAAACATAGCAAATTCTTGCAAAACATAGCAAATTCTTGCAAAACATAGCAAATTCTTGCAAAACATAGCAAATTCTTGGAAAACTTAGCTTTTCTGTCCTTCACATAGCAAATTCTTGCAAAACATAGCATATTCTTACAAAACATAGCAAATTCTTGCAAAACATAGCAAATTCTTGGAAAACTTAGCTTTTCTGTCCTTCACATAGCTAATTCTTGCAAAACATAGCTTTTCTGTCCTTCACATAGCTAATTCTTGCAAAACATAGCAAATTCTTGCAAAACATAGCAAATTCTTGGAAAACTTAGCTTTTCTGTCCTTCACATAGCAAATTCTTACAAAACATAGCAAATTCTTGCAAAACATAGCAAATTCTTACAAAACATAGCAAATTCTGGCAAAACATAGCAAATTCTTGCAAATCATTGCAAATTCTTACAAAACATAGCAAATTCTTGCAAAACATAGCAAATTCTTGCAAAACATAGCAAATTCTTGCAAAACATAGCAAATTCTTGGAAAACTTAGCTTTTCTGTCCTTCACATAGCTAATTCTTGCAAAACATAGCAAATTCTTGGAAAACTTAGCTTTTCTGTCCTTCACATAGCAAATTCTTGCAAAACATAGCATATTCTTACAAAACATAGCAAATTCTTGCAAAAAATAGCAAATTCTTGGAAAACTTAGCTTTTCTGTCCTTCACATAGCTAATTCTTGCAAAACATAGCAAATTCTTACAAACCATAGCAAATTCTTGCAAAACATAGCAAATTCTTACAAAACATAGCAAATTCTTGCAATAAGGGTCCCAAACTCAAAAACGAATTTTCAGCGGGATCCGACCACCGGTTCTTGAGATATGGTGACCTGGTGTTCTTGGTACCGATGGTAAGATTTGGGAAATGGTTCGAATCCTTAGTAAATTTGGCTAAGTCCAAACATATTTTGACACTTAGTCAAATTTTTGAAGAAAAAATACCAAGGTGACACCAAGCGTACCTACTGAGAGGACACCAGGTCGAAAATATTCTAAGTGTCAAAAAATTTTTGAAGGATTCGAACCATTTCCCAAATCTTACCGTCAGTAACAAGGACACCAGGTACCGTATCTAAAGAACCGGTGGTCGGATCGCGTTGAAAATTTGTTTTTGAGTTTGGGACCCCTATTGCAAGAATTTGCTCTGTTTTGCAAGAATTTGCTATGTTTTGTAAGAATTTGCTATGTTTTGTAAGAATTTGCTATGTTTTGCAAGAATTTGCTATGTTTTGTAAGAATTTGCTATGTTTTGCAAGAATTTGCTATGTTTAGTAAGAATTTGCTATGTTTTGCAAGAATTTGCTATGTTTTGTAAGAATTTGCTATGTTTTGCAAAAATTAGATATGTGAAGGACAGAAAAGCTAAGTTTTCCAAGAATTTGCTATGTTTTGCAAGAATTTGCTATGTTTTGCAAGAATTTGCTATGTTTTGTAAGAATTTGCTATGTTTTGCAAGAATTTGCTATGTTTTGTAAGAATTTGCTTTGTTTTGCAAGAATTAGCTATGTGAAGGACAGAAAAGCTAAGTTTTCCAAGAATTTGCTATGTTTTGCAAGAATTTGCTATGTTTTGCAAGAATTTGCTATGTTTTGTAAGAATTTGCTATGTTTTGCAAGAATTTGCTATGTTTTGTAAGAATTTGCTATGTTTTGCAAGAATAAGCTATGTGAAGGACAGAAAAGCTAAGTTTTCCAAGAATTTGCTATGTTTTGCAAGAATTTGCTATGTTTTGTAAGAGTTGCTATGTTTAGCAAGAATTTGCTATGTTTTGTAAGAATTTGCTATAATTTGCAAGAATTTGCTAATTTTTGTAAGAATTTGCTATGTTTTGCAAGAATTAGCTATGTGAAGGACAGAAAAGCTAAGTTTTCCAAGAATTTGCTATGTTTTGCAAGAATTTGCTATGTTTTGCAAGAATTTGCTATGTTTTGTAAGAATTTGCTATAATTTGCAAGAATTTGCTATATTTTGTAAGAATTTGCTATGTTTTGCAAGAATTAGCTATGTGAAGGACAGAAAAGCTAAGTTTTCAAAGAATTTGCTATGTTTTGCAAGAATTTGCTATGTTTTGCAAGAATTTGCTATGTTTTGTAAGAATTTGCTATGTTTTGCAAGAATTTGCTATGTTTTGTAAGAATTTGCTATGTTTTGCAAGAATTAGCTATGTGAAGGACAGAAAAGCTAAGTTTTCCAAGAATTTGCTATGTTTTGCAAGAATTTGCTATGTTTTGCAAGAATTTGCTATGTTTTGTAAGAATTTGCTATGTTTTGCAAGAATTTGCTATGTTTTGCAAGAATAAGCTACAGAAAAGCTAAGTTTTCCAAGAATTTGCTATGTTTTGCAAGAATTTGCTATGTTTTGTAAGAATTTGCTATGTTTTGCAAGAATTTGCTATGTTTTGTAAGAATTTGCTATAATTTGCAAGAATTTGCTATGTTTTGTAAGAATTTGCTATGTTTTGCAAGAATTAGCTATGTGAAGGACAGAAAAGCTAAGTTTTCCAAGAATTTGCTATGTTTTGCAAGAATTTGCTATGTTTTGTAAGAATTTGCTATGTTTTGTAAGAATTTGCTATGTTTTGCAAGAATTTGCTATGTTTTGTAAGAATTTGCTATGTTTTGCAAGAATTAGCTATGTGAAGGACAGAAAAGCTAAGTTTTCCAAGAATTTGCTATGTTTTGCAAGAATTTGCTATGTTTTGCAAGAATTTGCTATGTTTTGTAAGAATTTGCTATGTTTTGCAAGAATTTGCTATTTTTTGTAAGAATTTGCTATGTTTTGCAAGAATAAGCTATGTGAAGGACAGAAAAGCTAAGTTTTCCAAGAATTTGCTATGTTTTGCAAGAATTTGCTATGTTTTGTAAGAATTTGCTATGTTTTGCAAGAATTTGCTATGTTTTGTAAGAATTTGCTATAATTTGCAAGAATTTGCTATGTTTTGTAAGAATTTGCTATGTTTTGCAAGAATTAGCTATGTGAAGGACAGAAAAGCTAAGTTTTCCAAGAATTTGCTATGTTTTGCAAGAATTAGCTATGTTTTGTAAGAATTTGCTATGTTTTGTAAGAATTTGCTATGTTTTGCAAGAATTTGCTATGTTTTGTAAGAATTTGCTATGTTTTGCAAGAATTTGCTATGTGAAGGCCAGAAAAGCTAAGTTTTCCAAGAATTTGCTATGTTTTGCAAGAATTAGCTATGTGAAGGACAGAAAAGCTAAGTTTTCAAAGAATTTGCTATGTTTTGCAAGAATTTGCTATGTTTTGCAAGAATTTGCTATGTTTTGTAAGAATTTGCTATGTTTTGCAAGAATTTGCTATGTTTTGTAAGAATTTGCTATGTTTTGCAAGAATTTGCTATGTGAAGGACAGAAAAGCTAAGTTTTCTAAGAATTTGCTATGTTTTGCAAGAATTTGCTATGTTTTGCAATAATTTTCTATGTTTTGTAAGAATTTGCTATGTTTTGCAAGAATTTGCTATGTTTTGTAAGAATTTGCTATGTGAAGGACAAAAAAGCTAAGTTTTCCAAGAATTTGCTATGTTTTGCAAGAATTTGCTATGTTTTGCAAGAATTTGCTATGTTTTGTAAGAATTTGCTATGTTTTGCAAGAATTAGCTATGTGAAGGACAGAAAAGCTAAGTTTTCCAATATTTTGCTATGTGATGGACCAAAATCCAATTTTATGCAAGATTTTGCTATGTGAAGAATCAAAAAGCTAGGTTTTTTGAGGTGAAGGGAGTCTACTTATGTCCTCAATCTTGCAAAATCTTTGTTAAGGGAGGCATGTTATGCCCTTCATCTAACAAATTCTCACTTAAGGAAGGCTACTTATGTCCTTCCTAGGAAGGTGACTTCTGTCCTAATTTAGGAATGACTTTGTTTTCTTTCCATGATCCAAAAATTCTTTAAATTTAATAAGATCCAAATCTTTACATCATTTCATGTTTAATTAAATAATTATTTTGTATACTGTATAGAAAAATTCTGTGGAAATCCTACTCTAAGACGACAGCCGCAATAAATACAGTCGTTAACAGTCGCTATAATGCAGCGGCTGTAAAAAAAAGTATAGCTACAGTATTTACAAAGCTGCTGACTGGGTATAAAAAGGATCCGTTTGTCTGTAAGTACCAAAGGATCTCCCAAACCGCTGAACCGATATGGTTCTCTGTTACAATGTAGCTTCTCATAGTTCATGGGAAGTTTAATAACTATTTTGGGGGAGGGGACCACCACCCTCACAAGAGAAATCAAATCGCCCCATTATCCCCCCCCAATAAAAATTATTTTTTTAAAACTAAAATTGAATATGGGGGGGAGATGTTCGACACCCCTTCCAAAAAAAATCCCTCTCCCCCTAAAATGATTTTTTTTACTTTTTCTTTTCAAATATAAAATTTAAGATATAAATAAACTCCCTCCTCCTCAAGTTCTCCTAGAGGCCTCTAGGGATGTAGCTGCTAGTTGTAAATATATTAAAAGACTGGATTTTATTGCGGTTGATTTGCCCTCACTCAATCCTTGGTTAATTAAAAGGAAATTAAATAATCAATAAATAATTTGTTTTTTTTTCAAAATTGGATTGTTTAAAATGAAACTGAACTAATTAATTTGCTGATGCAAAGCTTTTCTTCAATTAATATGATATGTTGGATATATGTCCTTCGGGTTCAAGACCTCTCCATGCACCTTGAAACATACTACGCTTATGATTGCAATGTAAAGCGTCCATGCGTTCATCATACAACCAACCCTTTGATTGCACGACCTTTGTCTGAAAGGTCCTAGCTGTTGCACCTGTTTTGTGCCAAGGCATTCCCCCTACTCTAACTATTAATGTCGCTCACCTGACATAGGAGCTGAAGGAACCATTTTTAACGTCTTTAGTTATGACGTGGTGTTAAGCCGAGATTCGAACCTATCACCTACCCGACGACGAACAAGTGCGCTACGTGTTGAGCCACGGTCGCGGGTTTTTATAAAGTTAGTCATAGAGCAGTTATTCAGTGGTTATAAAGAGAAAAGGATAAAATATGCGACTTTTAAATAACAAAGCCAGGAAATTTTTCGGAAAATATAAATATGTTAGCCTTTTGCAGCATGACCGACTATTAAAAATCAGCAGTTATCTTAAATAGCAGCAGAGAAAATCAAATTTCCTCATAGCATTATGGACAGACTATCTGTGAATTTTGGAAAAGCTTCGTTGCCTTTAAGACATACCAAAATTTCAAAGTTTGTTTGTGTGACTTTCTTCGCTATCCTTTATGGATGTTGTCATCCTGGTTTAATTAGAAGCTCGTCCGTTCTCTTTAATATTATAACAATACTAATTAAGAATAACAAGGATGACAAGATTCATAAAAGCTAAGCCATAAAATCAGATGGCAGGACAAGCAAACATTAAGTAACTGAATACAGTGTTAAAAAATCAGCCATGCGACTTCATAAAACTGAGGGAAATGAGAGGAGAAGTGGGAAAGAAAACCCCTAGAAAAGAGATGGATAATCACTCATTTTTATGACGTCACATGGCTGATTTTTGAGATTCTTTGTCCAATTACAAGTTAAAGGTGTAAAACCTTAAACATTAATTTTTAAGTCTACATAAAACTGTATATATACTTGTTGCAAAGTTGCATAAATACAGGCTAATAGGAGTGTAATCAACTTTTAACTTTAGTTTTAAAATGAAAATGTCGGTAAGCAGTTAGCGAGGTACTAGGACAAACGTCAGAGCGACAAACGTCAGAGAGACAAACGTCAGAGCGACAAACGTCAGAGAGACAAACGTCAGACTACACAAACATCAGAGTGGTACAAAGGTCAGACAAATTTAGCTTTTTGTAAAAGTCTGATGTTTTTTATAAACTTTAAAAACTATGTTTGTATTTATTGTTTTGGTGAAGGAAGTCAGGTATAAGATATTTTTGTTTAAAGAACAGGATTTTAGAGGCTTAGATAGTGTTCATTTAGATTTAGTACTGCTTTAAGGTCAGACAGCGAAAATAAATCTTTTTTTAAGATTTTGTCATTTCTGCTCTTTTTTGTTACTTCAATGTTTACTTCAAATAATTATAGCTCCGCCCCTTATATGTAGGTGGTTTTACATTTACTTTGTTGTTAGGCTTAGTTTATAAATAAAGAGAATCTAAATTTTCTCACATTTTCGTAAAATTAATCTCACAAAAAGGCCGAAATTTGGAGGAAATGTTTGATCTTATAAAAGCTTCTTTTCTTATATAAAACAAAAAATATTACATAAATTGTGCCCCTGACAACCATAAATCTTTTTATAATTGATTAATTCTCAAAAACAATAAATACAAAACATAATTTTTAAAGTTTTTTTATAAAACGTCAGACTTTTACAAAAAGCTTAATTTGTCTGACCTTTGTACCACTCTGATGTTTGTATAGTCTGATGTTTGTCCAGTCTGACGTTTGTCTCTCTGACGTTTGTCGCTCTGACGTTTGTCTCTCTGACGTTTGTCGCTCTGACGTTTGTCCTAGTACCGTTAGCGAGATTCCTAGGTACAACACAGACAGACAGACAACCACACAGAGAGACATCCTCTTACTTTTATATAATAATTAGAAGAGAAACAATCTTTTACTTTCATAATTATTTCATTACATTTAAACATTACAATTTCTTATTAATACTTTAATCAAAAATAGTTCGCTAATATCAAAATTTGTATAAAATTCACATAAATATTGGCTTTATCGAAGGTTTTTATTTTCTATGGTGCGTCTGTATTACATAATGAATACCAATTTTTGATTTAAAAAAGCAGGAACAAAATTTTCTTCTTATTATTATTTTTTTTTATAAATTTAATTAGTTAGTTCATTAACTAGTAGTGTAGAAACGTTTCAACCAACAATTTTAATTAACAGCAGGGTTATTTATGTTTATCGCCATTGGGGATGTATGCCCATTACCCTGTCCCGTTTTAGAAAAATTTTGTTAAAATTTTTGCCCCCAGCCATAATATGGTTTATTTATGCAAAATAATGACCCATGCAAAATATTTTTTCTGTAATGCAAAAATTGCGATGGTACAAGCACTGCAAAATTTTTAAAATTTGCAAAAAGACCTGTTTTTAAAGCTCTTGTACCATCTCAATTTTAAAGATTTTTAAAAAATTTCAATTCTAGTGTGTCAAAATAAACCTGAAATTTACCAAATAAAATGGGGGCAGTCTCAATTCTAACATATGAAGGACAAAGGTGTAGCAAGTAATCTTTCAAAGTAAAAATTGCCAGATTTCATACACAAATAATAGGGTTAGGCCGGATTAGATGGATACAGATATCCGGCTGATCTATAATTCTGGATATCAAGTATTTAGGTTTATATTGACACACTAGAATTGAAATTTCATAAAAATCTTTAAAATTGAGATGAAACAAAAGCTTTAAAAACGGTCTTTTTGCAGATTTTAAAAAGTTTGTACCATCTCAATTTTAAAGATTTTTACGAAATTTCAATTCTAGTGTGTCAATATAACCCTAAATACTTGATATCCAGAATTATGAATCAGCCGGATATCTGTATCTATCGATTCCAGCCCAACCCCATTATTTGTGTATGAAATCTGGCAATTTTTACTTTGGAAAATAACTTGCTACACCTTCTTCCATTATATGTTAGAATTGAGACTGCCCCCATTTTTTTTGGTAAATATCAGGTTTATATAGAAACACTAGAATTGAAATTTTGTAAAAATCTTTAAAATTGAGATGGTACAAGAGCTTTAAAAACAGGTCTTTATGCAAATTTTAAAAACTTTGCAGTGCTTGTACCATCGCAATTTTTGCATTACAGAAAGAATATTTTGCATGGGTCAATATTTTGCATAAATCAACTATATTATGGCTGGGGGCAAAAATTTTAACAAAATTTTTCAAATCCGGGACAGGCTAATGCCCATTGTCTTATCCCTTAAGATCCTTGATATAAGAAACCAGTTTAAATATTAAGGGCTTGGTTACCCTATAATTATTATTTTTCTGATGGTTAATTTAGCTTCGCTTTTATGAATATCGTTTATCTTGCGTGTTTGAAAAAAATGTAAGAAGATATAAACATACATACGTTCTAAATTAGCCCATAGGAAAACAGTAGAGGAACAATCCGACAATATTATTCATTAAAATTATGTAAATGTTCACAAAATTACGATTTCTGTTTTAAGTTTCCAAAAGTTTCTGCTGAAAAATCCTCCAATTCAAATCCAGGAATCAGGGAACAACTAAAAAAAGGCTAGAATGAAATTTGATTATTATTAAAAGCGAAGCTTTCTATATTTAGGGTTGATAGGTCCGTCCTTAATAGGTAGCTGTTATCATTAATTTAGGCAAATTAGACTTGTCCTAGGGATTTACAATTTACAATTTAATCGTCGATTTAGACATATAAATCCCCTCCCCCCTCCCCCAGTAATAAGATATACCCAACAGGCAAAATTAAGTTATAATTAACTGTAGCAGTCCATCAAAATCATGTTGATTTTTAATATTTTTGACAACATTTTTTATGCAATATAATTATTATTTTCATCTGATTTTTACAATTCTTATTCCTACTACAACAAGGTACAATGATATAAGCGAACCATCCTAAAAAAATTATGTATGTCTTAACACAGTATCCTACATTTAATCAGTTTGCAACAAATGTTCGTTTGTCATACAGTTTGAGAGCTTTGCTTTTATGGATGTTGTCATCCTTGTTTTGTCTAGATTTATTTACCTGTAAACTGAAAACCTGGTTTTATCAGCATGCTTTTCTTCTACCAATCTTGTAAACCAAGTTTGGGCAGGAACTGCATAAAAAGGCACCTCACCCTTTTCAACCTTACAACATGTATCGTAAAAAAAAGGATGATAACATCCATGAGTAGCGAAGCAAGGATGGACAAACAGACAAAGTGTGTTGTAATTTTTTTTTAAATTGATAGAAAAAAGATGAAAGCAAAAAAAGGGTGAGATAATTATTAAAAAATTGCGAAAACTTTATACATATTACATATATCAACAAATAAATTTATTTTTTATTAGATACCCTTTGGTAAGGGGTATCTAAAGAAGTTGTATCAACTTTTTTTTTATAGCTAGCCGGTCCTTTTAGTAAGTAGTAGATGTAAAATTTTTCATATAATTCAGATATGCAATCGGTTTTTTTGTAGACCTCTTATTTTTTAAGTAATTTAAGTTTAAAAAAAAAAAAAATTAAGTCGATTTTAAGGTACTAAAATGCAACAAAAAAAAGAAAGAAAATGGCCATTATGAACAAAAATAGTAAGATCTTTAATTTGACACCTTACTTTTTCAATTCTGTCAGGTAATTATTGAAAAAATCGATTTTTTTAAACCCACGAGAATAAAAACTTTGAACTCAATTTTATCATTTCACAAGTAAAAAAATATGGGTTCATATATAGCTTTAGAATCAGAAAAATATTACGAATCCATTGTAAGCAAAATTGAAAAAAAAGTTTACAATATAGTATATAAACTACAATAAAAGGAATTATATGAAAATATCATATTATATTGTACAGGCAACGTCTTAACTCTTGAATTGACTATAAAAATGGGAAGGGGGTATAGAGGGGGTAAAGAGGGGGTAAAAAAGGGAAGACGATAGTGTTGCCAGAACAAAAAATACAATTGGCCATTTTTATATTTTTTTATTTTTTTACTTTTTTTCAATTTTGCTTACAATGGATTCGTAATATTTTTCTGATTCTAAAGGTATATATGAACCCATGTTTTTTATGTCTGTTTGAGAAAATATTTAGGTCTAAAGTTTTTATTAAACCGAGGTTAAAAAAATAGATTTTTTCAATAATTACTCAACAGAATTTTAAAAGTAAGGTGTCAAATTAAAGATCTTACTATTTTTGTTCTTACTGGCCATTTTCTTCTTTTATTTTGTTGCGTTTTAGTACCTTAAAACCGACTTAATTATTTTTTTAAAAAACTTAAATTACTTAAAAAATAAGAGGTCTACAAAAAAACCGATTGCATATCTGAATTCTATGAAAAATTTTACATCTACTACTTACTAAAAGAACCGGCTAGCTATAAACAAAAAAGTTGATACACCTTCTTTAAGAAAACTGCTGTCTTCCATAAAAATCATCTGAGAAAATCACATACCCCCCATATTGTTACTGAATGTCGGACAGACAGACAGAGTTAAATATAGAGTAGCTTACTAAGAAACACAAATTTTCCCCCAAAAATAAGTCAATAATAACCTAAAATAGTTTAGGTTATTAAAGAACAGTACGTAGACAGTATTACTGTAATACTATCAAATAGCATATTAGATAAAGAGAAACTTATTTAGATACTGTATAAAAGCCTGTGGTGAATAGATGGACAGACGGTGGAGTTAAGAGGGGGGGCAACTATGCCCCCCCCCCCCTCTATCTCTGCTCCTGTTACAGATAAGAACATATTTTTTTCTGGTGGTTCATATGCATTTTTAGAGAAAATTACTTCTTCTAGTGATGGCTGTCAGACTGCTTCCTAGCCGCTTTTTAGCGGCCAATATAATCCACGATATTAATGATAGTCTATAGTCTTAAATATATATATAATATCAAGTATGAAATAGAAAATCAGTCAAAATTCGGTCAAGGAGCGGTCAAACAGCCATGACCTTCCTAATCACGGAAGTTTCTTATTGCTCAAGGATTCGCCAAAAATTTAGGTCCCTAGCTATAATAGAAGCCACGATATTCATGTATACGTAAAAGCCGGACAAAAAATCGGTCACAGAGTGGTCAAACAGTCATACATCACTTTTCTCAGATGTTCATTATTCTCCAAAAATTAGGTCTCTATCTTATACACAAAAGTTATTACTTAGTATTTTTTCTTATTTTGTTGCCACCTAACCGACGTTGACCGGACACCACGACCGACACAGACCAGTTATCCTTATAAAATCAACTCTTGCCGACGTATAATTAGTATTACTAAACTTAAACAGTCATGAAGTCACTGCTCTCTATCCTACCTACAAAAAAATGGCATTAAAAAAACTAGAGGGGGACATATTTTGTCCCTCCCCCATCCCCACTCCGATCTGTAATGGTAAAGTGCCCATTTACCCCTACCCTGGGGGTGCCGTAGGCATCCCCAACCATTTAGGAGGGGGTAACAAAAAATTTTTTGCGCGCTTCGCGCGTATTTGTAATACTAAATATTTAATTAAATTTAAATAACCCCCCCAAAAAAACTTTTACCCCGGGGGTAAATTTTTTGGGGGGGAAACAAAATTTACCCCTTCCAACAGATTTCAGGGGGGGGTAATTACCCCCCCCCCCCCAAGCAAATTTTACCCCCGGGAAAAAAATTTTTTGGGCGGTAAACAAAATTTGCGGCGCGCTTCGCGCGCCATTTTACCCCCCCCCCAAAAAAAAAGAATTACCCCCTCCTTAAAAAAATTGTACCCCCCCCCCAAAAAAAAGCTTGGACGTCTATGAGCTATACTGAATACAAGAGTATTTCTGACAATATTACTTACATTTTGTCCAAGAATAATATCCTCTGGGTCTTTGTGTACCCCGTTCCTAAATATTCTAATTGTAACAGCTGCACCATAGTGGTGGAAAAGCATCTCTGTGGATTCACATCTAAACAAGGATGACAACATTCATAAGTAATCAGAGGCGTGCAGCCTCTACACCCTTCTTGCTTTCAATAGGGAGGTAAAGGGGTGATTACCCCCCTCCCCACTCCAAAATAAAAAAGCTTGGACGTCCTTTACTATATGAAGAAAGATTCAACCCCCCCCACACCCAAATGCCGTAGGCAACCCCAAAAGTTTTCACTTTTAAATATTTACCCCTCCCCCACCCCCAAAAAAAGGGTCACTGTATGTAAGTAACGAAGCACAAACAAATTATGGATGGAAATAAAGTGAAGAGCAGATGTGCAGAGGTCGTAAATAAAGAATAAATTTATTGCAAAAAATCACAAAACTTTCATATTTGATTTTTTTTGTGTTTTATTGTTTATTTTTTTATATTGACTGACAGACCGACGGATGAAATTAATTCTATACTTTATCAGGGAGTAAGGGAGGGGACAATGGGCAATTAATTCAATATGAGAGTTATCAAAGAAAGGGCATGAAATCCAGTTTAATCCAATAAATTTGTAGGAAATTATAAAGGGATTGTTAATTGAATAATAGATTTCTATAGCGTCATGTAAAGTGAAATCACAACTTGTTTTTGATTAAATATATTGATGTTTTATGGTGTGATTTTTATATTACAAGATTATTGGACCCGGCCAGCTGCTAGCAAGAATATGACTGCCCCTTTTTATTCTGTTTATTTCCCTTGCCCCTTGCCCCCACCTCCCTTCTCCCCGTCTGCTACATTCCAAACTAACACAACGAGTAGTTATTTCCCTTGCCCCCACTTCCCTTATCCCTTCTCCCCGTCTGCAATATTCAAAACATACATAAAGAGTAGCGGCAATTCATGCGCAAGTACCCAAACTCAGTCAGAAACTGCTAAATTCTTGAATATTCGATCCATTGTCCCCTCACTTACTCCCTGATACTTTATGCTCATAAGTATAAGAAATCTCCACAATACAATCTCAGCCCTTTATCTTTAATAGCAGCCGGAAAAATAATATTTTCTCATAGCGTTACGGACTGACTTACTGACTGCCAGACGGACAAAGTGAATTATAGAGTAGCTACACTACTAAAGATCCCATTTAAATCTTCTAAAAGAAAATATCTGCAATTTTTCAAAAAACACATTGAATAAAATCATCCTTGTTTTTTCCCACGTACTGGTAATGGATATAAATGCCCTGGAGAATATAGTTAATTTTGTTATCAACAACTAATTCCAGATAATTACTCAGTTAATCAACAAAATTAAGGATAGGCTAATTCAGGGTCCAATTTTGTACAGTACACATTATTTGAAGTAGTGATGTGGTAGACGGCATCATACGGACAAGCCTTTCCTAGAGTATACTACGCTCTGGGACTCCCGGCAAATGCAGATGTTAAAACTCCACCCATCAACTTTAGATATGCTATCAAAAGACGGTCATTTTGATAAGCGGTCACCCAACCCATTGTTATGGAATACAATGGCCACCTGGGCATGGGGAGGGGATTACCCCCTCCCCCTTTCCGCAGCCAGACCTTCCCTTTTCTCCCTTCATCACCTGCCTACCCCAAGGAGGCAGCCTTCCCTCCTACCTTTGCGCCTGTGGACACAGCCCCAGCTCAAAGGAACCCCTCACCAGCTACCCCTCATAATCTATTATTATACTTCTATTTGCTATATAAACCTGTATATCTATTGTAATGAATCACTTCAAATATATCTTTTAAGCAGTAACTACTTGTAGTTATTTATTGATAGAATCTTTAAGGCTAGGGGCTCGTTTGAATCGAACTCGCTCAGTAGGGTTGAACTGCTTCACCCCTACCACAGTGAAACAAAAGCAGAGAGGGGACATTGGGCTGTTTTGTACTAGTCTCCAAAGTTTTCTAAGAATGCTTTCTTGTTCATTAAATTAACAACTTTGGAAACTTTTTAAAATTTGATTGGTTGGATATTAAGTTGAGTGTCCGAACTTATTGTAATCTACAGAGGGGGTAATTTGTGTATCATCATTGAGGGGGTTGGAAATTTTTTTTTTTGGGTGAGTGTAATAAAAAATTTAGTAGTCAAATGTACTTGAACATACCATTTATAATGTACTATATCGCTAGTTAGTTCCATGTTAGTATATGTAAGTACTGCCAAAAAATGTACTATTTTGCATGTATTCTTGCTTCAAAGGGTTTTACTACAAAATGTTTCATTTTAAGATTTTGGTTTTGGTTATTCGGCTTAAAAGCTATGCAAATATTTTACTACATACATTTTAATGTTATATAATGGTTTACAAGAAAAACAACAGAAAAATTTATTATAGAGTATCTTCGCTGCTAAAACAAAAGTTGCTGCACTTTGTTTACTATTTGATGAGTTTCGCTTTGAAGGATGTTGAGTCGTTGACATTCTTGTTTTTTTCAGCAATGGATTTAGAATATTTGTGGATAAATTGACAGGGGATTATTTGTCGTCAATTTAGCTTGCTAAAAAGGACCTTATCTATTGATCAGTTCGTTCGTCCAGTAGGGATGGTGTAAAGTACATCCAAGTAATAATATATTGATTATTTCACCTGAATAAGTAAGAATTGTCGGAAAACTGTGGAGATACTTCTTGTACAAAATATGCTACTGTTCCAATATTCCTGAAGATAAATTCCTTCTTTAACATTAATATGATGTCTATGTGTTTGTTTGTTTCGTATAGGGAGGGGGGAGGGGGTTAATAGATAGGTGAATAACCTTCTTAGAACAAATCTTAAATGAAATCACTAATATACTCTTTATTACTATTATTTACGTCTTCAAAAGTCGTCTTCAATCTAGAACATATTCTTATCACCTTCAATAATTTACAAATAATCATTAATCTAGTAATCCATCATTAAACACAAGCTTCCTGTTTTATGCTTACTAACCGCTACGACCCCCAAGGCCTCTAGGGGTCAAAGAGAAGTTTCGTGGGGGGGGGGGGGGGGTATGTGTGGGGTCATGTCGACCCTTTCAAGTTTTAATAAGAAATAGTAAAATGGGTTTAGGATTTTATTCCACAGGCGATTTCTCTTGTTAGATACTCTCCCCCAAAAATAGAAATAAACCTTCTTTTACCTAAACGAGACCCATATCGGTCAAATGTTTAGCGAGGTCTAAAGCTACAGACAGACACACAGTGAGAAGACATCCTGTTACATTTTGTTTACCTGGTTTTACAGCTGGTTTCAACAGTCAAAGGATCCCTGTAAGCTTCTGTGAAATATCCATCCTCGTTTCCAGGATGCTCAACTAAACAAACAAGGATGATAAGCAGCTTATAGTGCCTAATAAAAAGTGATCTCATACAATACAAATGACCAATGATAGGCCATTATACATTTTAACATTGATCAATTTCAATGTATACTGGCTTACCAATGGTCAATACAGATGACGTTATTCTTATTAGGCACTGTAAGCTGATTCAAGAATGATAACATCCATAAAAGCGAAGCTCTTGAATAAAAAGGTAAAACAAACGAGCATGAGCCCCTGCAAAACTTATTAATCAGAATATTAATCTAAAAGTAAAAAAAAGGACATACTTACATTTTGGGACTTTATTACACAGATGTTTCGCTTAGAATATTGTATATTAAACGTAAAAACGAATTTTTAGAAGTTGTGATAAAATAGAAACTGTGCAGATATTTTTGATTATTTATGTTAATATTAGGGTTGGGCCGGATATCCGGTGTGGCCGGATATCCGGCCGGATATCCGGCAATTTTATTTATCCGGCCGGATACCGGATATTGAAACTATCCGGCCGGATATCCGGCTCTATAATTTTTTATACTTTACACCAAAAATCTCTGCTTTTTAAAATTTTAAATGGTTATAATTTTCTTATTATTGAAGCTAGAAGAACATTTTTTCTGAACAAGTTTAACTTTATGTAAATTTATATAAGATTTCTGAAGAAATTTTTTTTTGCTACTTTAGTATCTGGTAATTTGGCCGGTTATCCGGCCGGATAACCGGATATTTGCCGGATATCCGGCGTTAGCCGGATATCCGGCCGGTTACCGGATATCCGGCGTTTGAAATCAGCCGGATATCCGGTATCCGGTATCCGGCCAAAAAAGTATCCGGCCCAACCCTAGTTAATATCTCAAAAAATACGGACGGACGGACGGACGGACGTACGGACGGACGGACGGACCGACCCTAATTATAGAAAAGCTTCGCTTTTAAAAAGAATTTTGAGAATTACATTAGTACAAAAATCAAATTTAACAACTTGAATTAATTATCTAAATGTTACTTAACGTTCCAAATTCCATAATACATAAGCTAATTGGAAAATTCAAATTAAATTGAAATTTTATACATTTATTGAAGTAGCATTAATTAAAAATATTTGTATTAGCTCAGCTATTTCATATTATGTATACACAAACCCATAGACGCCAAAGATTTTTTTTTTTGGGGGGGGGGGGGGTAATTTAAACTTTATTAAATATTTAGTATTAAAAATGCGCGCGAAGCGCGCAAACATTTTTTTTATCTGAGATTTTTTATTTTGGGGGGGTAAATACCCCCTCCTAAATGGTTTGGGGTGCCTACGGCACCCCCAGGGTAGGTGTAAATTTTAAATGGGGGGGGGGGGTGGTAATCGCTACATTACCCCCCCCCCCCCTTGGAGGTCTATGCACAAACCATTCAAAGGTTTTTTAAATAGGCCAAAACCACCCAAAAGATGAATGTAAAACAGCCATTAAAAGGTTCAGTGGTAAGTGAGATATTAACGGACAAACAAAAACTACTTCATGTATTAGAATATGTCCTACACTTCAAGATTATACCTTATTAATTAAGGAATTGTCAACAAGGTTTGATATAGATAACACATTTATAACCTGCTAAAATTTTAGTTGGGATATTTTTCTAGTGGCGATTACTCTCTCGTCGATCAAAGGTGGAGGTACCCTCCTCCAAAATAAATATGATCTTATATGTACCTATAAAACGCTTCACTGTAGAGGAGAACCTTGTCTGTTAAGTGAAAAGCAAAATCTTTCTCTACAGACATACTCTAAAATAGTTATAAACCTTCCCTGGACCTTCAAAAGGCTTCACTGCAAAGGAGAATCCTAAAAGTTTAGTGGTTAATGAGATCTTTTGATACACACAGACGGATAAACAGTTACAGAACAATACCTACCTAAATTCAAAGCTTTAATCCAATATTGTGCATCATCTTTATCAGCCATTTTTTATCTATAAATATTTTTTAGAATTAATAGCGGATACGTCCCTAGCATCTAGTGGCCTAGTGGCTTTGTATTCGAAGGGGCAGAGAGGGGTTAGAAAAATAGCTTAAAACCATTTAAAGACTTCAGTCTGATAACAAAATAGCCTAAAACCATTCCAGGGTCCATATACCCAATCGGTTCAGTAGTTGATGTGATCTTAAGCTACAGACAAAAAAAACTGTACTACTTTATATAATAGAATAAATTACAAATAAAGAAGGATTTATGAACAGTAATTGTAATTGATTTGTGCTACTTAAGATCACAAAACAGCTTTAGAGAAAAATTACAACCCCCCCCCTCTCGGGAAAATACTTTTTGGGGGTTTAAGATCATCCTCTAATAACTTTAAGTATGTTTGTTGACCTTTTAAAAGCTGGATAATGAAAATTTAAGAAGAGTTATTTAAAGTTACATATTATTATCACGAAGCATATTGAATAACTGACATGAATTTTAATAAAACAAGTTTTCAATGTCCATACAAAGCAGCTATTGATTTTTTTTCAATATTAGCATAACTTTGTTCAATTAACTATTTTATATTACAGATTAGATTTAAGAATTAGTTTTAAATAATATTAATTATAAATTTATATTCAGTGGCGATTAAAGGGTTTTGCCAAAATTTTTACACATATTACGATTGTTAACCCCCTGAAACCAAAATCGAGGGCGGTGTGATCATTGGGGGAATTTATCATAGATTACAAGGGTGTTTTGTGTATCCACCCCATTAGATGTCAAACCTCTACATAATGAACTTTCTCAATAGTACTAAAAACGTCCTTTTACCAAAAAAATTCACACATTCCCCACCACCCTCAACTTCTGGGGGTGAGTGACTTTTCTACCTTTACAACCCCCTTTTGTGTTTAAAGGGAGTCTAGACCTTTATCAAAGGGATTGTAGGGCCTACACCCTCCTAGCTGGTGCCTTTTAATTTAAACAAGGATGACAACATCCATTAAAGCGAAGCACTGAAACGGTAGGACAAACGGACATTAACACTTGTATAGTATCTGAACTGAAAAATCGGAACATAAATGTATAAATGTCGAATCAAAATCGTACGGACATTCTGGTAATGATTATAGAGTTGCTACGCTTTCTAAATCGTACCCAACTACTACAGGAATCATCATGCAAAGTTTGAAATCGATAGGACAATTCTAACATGCCTAAATTAACGAATAAAATCTATCTATCTCGGACGGACGGACGGACGGACGGACGGACGGACCGACCCTAATTATAGAAAAGCTTCGCTTTTAAAAAAAACGGCTAGGGCTAAGGAGATATGGATATATGTATAAAATAAAATACATGAAAATAGCTCTAAATTTTATTTTGTTTGTTGTCTTAAAAACTAACTCAAAAGTTTATATATAGATACAAACATGATAAAATATGTAAGCATAAATCACAAAAAGTATGTAATGTTAGCATGAAAACTTTTATATAGCAAGGACGACAACGTCTATAAAACCAAAGCTAAATAATTCGGACAGAAAAAAATAATGGTAAACATATAGTGGCATTAAAGAAACGTGTAGGTTATTAATATATTTCGAAATCTGAGCCAAATTTGATGTGGATTTTGCATACTTATAGAGAAGTTTCGCTTATATCACGATGCCCAATCTTAGTAAAAATTATAGGTTATAGTAAAAAATATATCCAAAACATCAAAACACCAACGTACAGATTTTTGCCAAGATTGTAGCGTTTAAAGGAATCATCATGTCAATTTTGAAATCAATAGAACAATAATAACACTATCTAAATATCACACATACTATACAAATACTGGAGAACTTTAAATTAAATACAAAGTATTAACTTTCTATCTTAGATAATAGCGGCTACGCCCCTTTAGATCTCTAAGGTAAAGTTGCAAAAGACAAACCCCCACTTTAATTTTAATTATTAGAATTTCCTTTCATAGGGTGATGGTATCCTCCCCCAAATACTTTTAAACCATTCCAGAACCAATGCGAGGATTTACTGTAAAGGAGTACCATATCGGTTCAGCGTTAAGAAAGATTCTTTGCTACACACACACATACTGACATCCGGTTAATTATATATACAGGGTGCGCCACATATAACCGGACTTTTTTAAAACGGCCATAGCGCCAAAACTACTTGACCGATCAGGAAGTTTGACCCCACTATAAAAAGCTTAGGTAATGACCTTTCTGTCTTTAAAAATCTTTGGACCATGGGGGACGTGTACTTCGAGCCGGCCGCGAATATGTTCAACAAGGCAGATTCGAAATACGCCGGTGGTATAATCTGGATTCTCAACTCGGGCCCAATAAATCGGACCTCAGCCCATCTGTAGATGAGGTAGAGTTATGCAAATTGCTGGGGATACTGTTAGATACATAAATAAGACACTAGAAAAGACACGAGCTCTCTATCTGAAATGGCTTGGCAGTTG